>NW_010552784.1:0-37896 GCF_000687285.1 Phaethon lepturus
AAAAAAAAAAGCGAATAAAGCAGCTCATGGAAGTTAAAGGCCTAAGAGCAAAAAACCTCCTCTCTCCACATCAGGCACAATTTATACGGCCCCTGTGCGTGCTTTCCCATATCATCCTGCCAGTGACCTCAGCCCTCATCTGTAAAATCATTTTCTCAAAGGAGATGAGGTTTTCTAGTCTGGGTTACAGCTCAGGTCCTATGCTCCTTCTCGTCAGAGGCACCTACATGAGCCCAGCTAAAGTGTAACAGCTAAAATGTAAAATTAATGCTAGGGAAGACACTTAAAAAGCAGCAGATACCTGTCTGCATTTTGCAGAGAAACAGCAGGCCTTTTACAAAGATCCTGTTCTGCTTTCTTGATCCTGCCTTGCCGACAGTCCAAACTGCGAATTGCCTGTTTTCCCCGTTGCTGCGGACCGCGTGCCAGCACCGGCAAGGCAGGACTCAGCCCTGACTTGCTGCTTTTGACTGTGCCATGGGGCCACAGCACCGCGATGCCAGCAGGTTTAGAATTCCTCTCGAGTTTTCAAATTCTTACTTCAAGCAGCTTCTTCCACCGCATCCTGCTAACAACGGCACGATGCTTTGCATGTGCTTGTTTCCGCTCTCAAGTCGGATCGGGGTATTTCCCAAAGCTTCCCTTCCCCCATCAGGCAGGCTCCAGACAGCAGAACTATTCAGGTCTGCCCCTAGGTGGGGGTACTGTCCGCAAGTCGCTGCACTGGGACTACAAATTCAATTCTCTGAGCACAAGAACTGAAATTAAGTACTGACTATTTATTAATCTCTGGCCTATTTATTAACCCTCTCATCCTTCATACATACTTCTCTGGCCTAGGCTGGCACACGCTTGTGATCATATTAAAACTTTTAACTCTTTCTCATCCTTTCCCTATCCTGCAGTAAGAGCTCTTTTCAAGCCACATAAAACTAGACAGAAAAAGTAAGAGCTAACCACTGCTCGGAGAAAGCTCTGGATGCTTCCTATATTAGCCGCAGCCAGCAAGTGATGTAGGGACAATTCTGTCACAAGATCCTATACTGAGATATTTCAACAAGTTATAATAATGTTGAAAACACCCAGGGGATGCATATATTAATTTTTCTGTTTAACCCATATGGTGCGTAGTATCTTTAACATTTATTGCCATGCAAATTATCTCCTTCATATTATTTTCCGTTTTCAGCTTCACTCTTTTCTTAGCTGGTTGCAGCTAATGAGCACTGTACTGAAAAGCCAAAGCAGATCCCTAGAGAATGTGTTTAACACCCAAATAAAATAATTTTACGAATTCTTCATGATTTTAGCAAGATCTCCAGAGTGATTTCACATCGCAGAATGAACAGCAATGATATAAACAGATCAAACAAATTACTTTGCATATTTACAGGTCCCTTTCCACTTTCTTGTCCCATGCTGACCTGCACCTCACAAAGTCATTTCCACTTTCACTGAGAATGCAACTCCCTGTCACATGAGTTGGAAATATTTTGTTTCCACTACGTACAAGTGTAAATGGACAAAGACAGGAAGCAAAGAATTCAGTCCTCTACCATTACTAGTCTCTGCCAAAGTGATTATTATCACTTGAAGACAGAGATTCTGCAGTTTGTTTCCTAGAGCTACTTCTAGAAAGTTTGTATATTCACCTTTATGTAAAATAAATTTATAGAACAGTTGTCAGTGCTGTTGTATGCAAAGTTGAAATTATTCCATGCTAAGTAAAAGAAAAAAGAAGGAGGGGGGGAGAGAAAAAATTAAAAGGAATAAAGAGCACGCATAGTGGAATAAAGCAGACAATCAAATGGAAGTAGACAGAATAATTATAGATGTCTGAATAACGCTCCAGATGGCATTTTGGGCATCACAGTCAATAAGCAGGCTGTTTCAGGGGACCAGCATGTTAGCACATTATTGCAACAACTGGAAACCAGCAGCTGAAGCATGTCTGTCTGATTATCCAGGGAGCAGTCTACACGCAGCAGCCAAACTCAAGAAGAAAACAGTGTCTGGATGCATACTGGTATGACAGGTTCAGGGAGCCATTTCTCTTAACAGTAAGGACATGCTTAAAAGAAATTACTGCAGCCATAACTACTAGTCATTTCATGAGGAAATGGCCTTAGGCCAGTTAGTCTGGCCTGAAGTTTTGGCATTTAGAAAAGGTATCTTTTTGGCATTAATTACCCCATCCATATATTTAAATTGAAATTTCTACACTTCCGTTCAGATGAAAATCAACCTGGTTCCTGTGTTCTCCCTCTGTGCAAATTCGTTTTAGTAAAAGCAACAATAATAGCTGAAAGGGAGTTTAAACTAAGATTTCATTTTATTTCCCTTTTCACTATTGGAATCTGCAAATTACTTCTGCTATTGCAACTGTTGGGGTTGAATGTTAAACTATCTGCCAAAATAAGCTTGATATCTTGTCAGTTATCTTCTCAAATGAAATACATAATCTTCAGTACAGCAAAGAGTCCCACTGCTGATATGCAGCCCTCAGGAAATGTATGCTATTTCCATCAAGTAGAAAGACCCTTAGCAATACCCATCCCATAGTAATCCCTAAATTTATTCTAAAGTAGCAATTCTGTGAAAACATAATGTATGATATTCTCCCAAATGTAAAAAATAATGTGCCTTCTTACTTACAATTTCAAATCAAGGTTATACCATAGAGCTCCTACAGATCTGAAATCAGAGACAAACTCCACAGTTTCAGCTCTGGACTTAGAAGTTTTAGTACTGAGTATCTGCAATCTTTTTCTTCGATTCCTGTCTTTAGGTTTTCCCATTAATGACTCTTCAGATCTCTTTGTACCTGAACAAATCTACATATTAAAATCACAACAAAACAAGCAAAAACCCCCTTAACGCTAATCCTTGAGATATCAGCAAATTAAAGATATTTGAAATAATCTCTTTAGCTCACGGTATGGTTTTTAACTGCTTGCATTAAAAAAATTACAGTTCTTTACTGCTGCTTGGTTCACAAAAAATCCCGTTATAAGTGCTGTAAAATGCATTTGTCAGTTAAAGTATTCGTAGAGCCCTCCTATGTCCCCAAGGGTATTAGCTGCTTGGTCTGAAAACAGAAAATAAATATGCTATGGTGGCTGTTGTTTTGGTTTGTGTTTTGTTTTTTGTTTTTTTTTTTTTTTTTGCATAGGATCGTTATGTCACTGTATTCAGAAAATAATTTTAAATTTTTTTGTTGGGAAAAGATAGTAAAAATATGCAGTAGTTTTCTAGCCCACTATGATACAAAACATATTCATCTATGCATACAACGTTCCACCCTTACTGAAGGATTTCCTGTTGTAATACTGAACAATACCAAGCTTGATGTACCTTAAGGTTGGCACACATACCCATTCCTAATATCTTTTATCCTCTGGGAAAAAAGAAAATACCAAATACATCAGAAAAGAAGGCAATTTATGAATAATTCATAGTGGATTCTTTGGTTCTTGCTTCCTTACTTAGTATCTGTTTCAGCTTGTCTACATTTATGTTAAAAGAAAAAAACTACAAAAAAATCTGGAAAGAGTATCATGAAAAAAGTACAGGTAGGGGCTTTGCTTTGTAGATTATACTGCATATGACGTGCATTCTGATTCGACAGGGTACTGTGGTTGGCAAGGTCTTGCCTTTTTTTCTCCCTTCTCAATAATGTTTAAAGATGTGGCAGAGAAAAACGAACAAACAAATCCAAGTCAAAGCAAAACATAACCTGAAATGCTAAGAAATTAAACACAAGTCAGAAAACAGCCAAAGGTATTTGTTCTCAAAACATAAGCCCGCATTACACCCTTTAAACATAGATGTATATTCAACAAGGAGAATCAAAGGACTGAGTATTATTCACGTCCAGGTTGATTAAGTAAATTTTGTTGGAGAGGTTTTAGCATTTCTTGGACTAACTCTGAAACATTGCATGACAGATAAGCCACAAGGGAAAGAAAAGGCATAAAAAGACCTGGAAAATTTAAAGGTTGTCAAGTCCCCTAGAGTCAATTCAAGAGTTCCCATCCACCCTGTACACAGAAATCTCCTTGAGCAGCATCTAGATCACTAAAGTAAACTACAGAAATTTTAAAGAAACATAAAAGAAATGTAACAAAAGTTTGGTTTGCTAGTATCAGAGCAGTGTCTCACGTGCTCCTCTTATTAAGGAGATGTTAATGAGAAATGGCCCACCTCTGCCAGACAGGATTTTAATGGAGTTTAGATCCTAATATGAGTTAGCGTTTCTCTCACCTCCTTTGTATTATTTGCACCTTGTTCCTCTTCTCTGTATGTCCCTTACATGCTGCTGAAACATTTGACAAAATTTCAGAAGACTTCTGCCATTCCACTATTAACCTGACCATCAGCAAAAAAAACCCCACTTTTCTGTGAATTCAATTAATTTCCTTTAAAAAATCGCGACAGATACACAAAACTCTCCCCAAAGTCTAAAACGCACTCAGAATTACGGTTTATATCTTGCCCAGATTACCTTTTGTTTTTTTCTTTCTTCTGTTACTTAAGTGGCTTTTTTTGAGTCCACAACACAAATTTTGAACAGTGGTCTATTAAAAATAAACAACGGCTAACAAAGAGGAGAAAGGAGAAGAAAGGTTGTCCTTATAGAGGGTATTTTCTCCTGGAATGCATCAGCAGTAAATCGCTACAATCCTGAAACAGTACTTGAAGCCGTATCAGGGTCTCTGGCTAGGCACAGTAGTACCATGTGTTGGCTGCCTTCAGAGGAAGTCCGAGAGCAAACTCAGAAACGTGTCTTTGGATTCAGTGATCTTCAGTGTTAAGGCCACTGAGGAACCACTAGCAAAAATGGGTTCTGAGTTCTGAAGATTTTCATGATTTTTCAGTTCTAAACATATAAGTTCCCTGCATTAAAATAAGATAAATCAAACTGTTTGTTTACAACAGAAGGAAGATACTCATGAAGCTTCTCTGAATTCTCAGCTCATGAAAATGCCACTGATTTACAAGATACTCAAAGATAAAGGCTATTATTATTCATTATTTGAATTACAGTCATAACAGAAGACACAAGGAAGATTGGTACCTCGTTGTGCTGGGCACAATATAAAATACAGAATGAAAGACACTTCCTGACATAAGAAAGATAAGAATCCAGATAAATAAAAGAGGTAAAAAGGCATGGGGAAATAAAATGAGATGGCTGGAATAGTAGGCACTTTCTTGCCAGGTGAACAACAGAGACAGCACGTAGGTGCCCGAATCAGGACGAGTGTCTGATGTCTGCGCTTCACAGCGTCACAGTGGGAACAGAACGAGTGTCTTTCACAATCTAAATCAAGACGTTTAACTCAAATGGAGAAAAATAACCAGAGCCTACAATTACCATGATTGCCACGGTCACAGGATCAAGGAATGGAATGTCCTTCTTTCTCAGTAACATTCAAACTGTGAAAAATTTACTCGTTTCTTGCAAAGATAGGCAAAAGGAAAGCTGATCATGCAGCCGCCTTTATCTTTATTGGAGCTCTGCACCAATACCAGACAGTGATTATGGATAGAGGAAGGTGATCCTACAGAAGCTTTCTTTGAATCGTTCCTGCAACCACGAATAGCGGAGCAGAATTCACAAACCAGAGGGAAACTGAATTCAGAAATAAAATTGTGAGTAAGAGTGTTTTGCTGAGAAAAGTAACATTTACTAAATAGACAATCAAATTAATCAGCTGTTAAAGTAAAAAAAAAAAAAATAAGAAACAGTTGTGAAAGTTTTCAGGAAAACAGCTGTCAGCAGAAGACAGAAGATAATGTGAAGCCATGATGTTCAACAGCATTTTAAACCTTTGAGTATTTTTCAGACAGTAGCTTATATCACTAATGAAAATAGTTTATTAATGTTTAACCAGCTCCCTAGTGAGGCACAGCAAAAAACCCCACAGAGTTCATTATGATGAGAGAACTTTTTGGTTTGTGTTCCACATTGAAGACCTGGATTTCAAATAGGTGGGATGTTGATCAGGACAAAAGAGCCTGTCAGAGTGCAGATGAAAACTTTTGAACTTCACAACTGCTTTACATCTCACTTTGGGCTCTCAGTCCCTCATTTTCAACATATTCATAGTCTGTCATCAGGATTTTTGTTAACATAATGCTGTAGAAGAGTGAACCTGTAAAATGAGCCTGCTAAATCCCAGCTTTATTCTCTAATGACTGCCTATCAAATATGTTCAGATTACCTGTCAAAGAGAAGATGTTTTTAAATTTCTAGTTCTTCAAGCCATGTGGGAACCCAAAAACCCCAGCACTGCTGCCTTTGATGGTCACACCAGTAAGAAAAAATAAGCAATCTGAATGTAGCTGACAGTCATAATAATTATGCCAGCGAAGTGCAATAACTCGCACCTTCATAGTTTTTATGTGTTTCCCAGATAGACACCCCCCCCTCCGCTTCTCAATAAAATAAGTAAATATAAATATGTTAGGGTTACATAGTTACCATGTAAATAAAGTCTTCTTTTTGTCAAAGCACCATAAAAACACAAGGATTTGTAATGTGGATTTTCATGAAAGGATTGCTGTGCCTGCACCTAGGCAGAACCTGAAGGTTTGGAAAAGGTATGTTGAGGTTCTTCCGTCAGAGATTTGCTGGGTGTACATGAAAAGAGGTCTGTTCTAACTAACTAGAACAGATATTCAGGAACAATTATCCCACAATAAATATCCTGATATAGTTTCCATGTTTGAAGTGACTATATTGTGCAGATATTCTGTTCCAGAATGATAAGTCCTTATTTAGAAATACAGCAAGACATGGAGAATGCAACAGTTATGAGAATAGGTTTTCCATTTAAATCCCTTATTGCAAATAAGCCTTTATCATAATTTATCCACGTTTTACAGATGAAGAGCTGAAGCAAATAAAATTTCCCTACCTTAAAAAAGAGGGTAAGTACATTAAAGAGTGAAAAATCACACTTGTGAATATGTGTTTTAATTCCCTTAGTAATGAACCCAGTATAAAGAATTTTGAGTAATAAAGTCAATAGTGAAGTAAAGGACATTGTATGTACAACTTACGTTGCTTACTTAGAACCAATGGAAAGGTAAAGCATAAAAACCAGCTTTCCACTCTAAAAATAAATCACTGCTTTAAAATGCATAAAATACAGTGTACTTCATTATATCACTGCACTATTTTAGAAGCTAAGAACTGAAAACTTCTAGGAGAGTGGGTATGATATCAAACATTTACTAATGGAATTTGCTGTAGTGATACAAGGGTGCTACTTATGAAGCCTAAAAGAAAGTTTGTTGAAACTCTTTCAGTACGTACTTGTTACAACAAAGATTTCTTTCTGTTTGTTTAGGCATCCTTTCTGAGAGGGCATTTTACTGAATATAGCTTTCTGTTTAGAGATAGAAGCTTCCAGGGCTCTGATATCTGTAGCAGTAATAAACAGCTTGGTAGCACTGTCAGATGCATCATAAATCTGACAGGAGGAGGGAAGGGAAACGGAAGGATTGATTCTAACCAGATCAGACTTTGAAATTTTCTGATGCAGATTATTTTTCAATATCATTATATTTTTACTAAAGCCATACAAAATAGGCTATATACTTTTGCCAACATTTGTCATCTTCGCTCTTATATGCCTCAATTCCTTTTCACCGGTTCCTCTGAATTGGACTCCATATATATGGCATTAAATTACGGTTATACAGGTATTTATGGCTGCAGTTCAGGTAGCCAAGAATACTGACAATTTTCAAAGGCAAATGAACCTACATTTTTCTCTTTTCTTCTCTTTTTCTGTTTCTTTTTTGAGGGGATTATTTTTGTTTGTTTGTTTTTGAAGTAAAAGCTTCAATTACTTCCTCTGGAATACCAATATTCTGAATAATAATGCAGATAATTTTCCAACACTTGTGCATTTCCAGATGGAATTCAAGAAAATTAAAAGGAAAGCTGATAACTGTCTTAATAACATTACTCAGGTAGAGCTACAGGATATCTTTTTTTTTTTTCCCCCAGAAAAGAGAAAACAGAAGAGTGTCCTGGGCACTGAGGTGAGTTTCTGTGACCTACAGTGCATATCTGCTCTACAGTTGAAGCAGTCAGAATGCTTTGAGGGACAGTCCTTAAGTGTGTGTTGACTTAAAAAGCACTGTAGGGAATCAAGAATCACACAAGGATGTACAATAAACTGTCTCCATCACAGTAGGCATGCCTTAGCCCAATATCCTTCCCTACATGCAATAATAATTCAAGAGCACCATATTGGCATATACAATAAAGAAATCCAGTACAGTGCTGAAAATACACTGGAGACTAAGGACCACCCTGATGTTCAAGTTGAGTATGTTGTATGTTTTACTGGACAGAATTTGGGAGCAGAACCATATAAGCAGCAGAGACTTTGTCTATATACAAGGCAATATAGAATTTACCCATGGAAGCAACTCAGCTAGCTTTATCCCTCTTAGGTACATGCTGGAAAACTAATGAATTGGGGTAAGACCACATTCAGTATGCAAACAATTAAACTATATTTGTTATTAAACTATATATATATATAATAACAATATATAAATTTCTCAACTTTTCAAAAAGCAAAGCACTTTGAATACAGTCTAACAATTCCATTGAAAATTTTAACCAAACAAAAAAGCCTGCACCTTTTTCTCTCTTTCTTAATCAATATTTCCAATCCAAAGGTGCAAAATATAATTAAATAAAATAAAAACTTTAGCAATGCAAACAGAACAGTACCTGTCAAGGAGTAGTAATATCCCTTAAATACTCGTCTTGACTATATTCATGTTCTGTATAATGATTTTGTCACGGTTGTTTTCTACAAGATACTGTATATAATCATATCAAGAACATGCAGGTTATACTTGAGTCTATTTAAATGAAACAAGAACTGGCTTAAGGTTAACTTTACTGTTGTCACAGCATAAAGTTGTAAAGATAAGCCAGTGACTTTAAACTGTTCATGGTATTTATTATCTGAATGCTGCTGCAAAATGCATTTTTATAGCCTCAGCATTGGGTAGGCATTAAATAGCTGTCAGAGGAGATTTCAAGAGTAACCTTGTTAGGTTTTAACACAGGTTTCACAGCACAGCCAGCCTGACTGACCAAAATTGCCTAGCTCAGGTATAAGCAGCTACATAGTACAGTCTTACACAAGTTACTGCGTCCTTCCCTGTTTTCACAGGACAGCAAAAATCTCCCCTACCCCCTGTCCGTAGAGCTATGAAGGCGTGAAGGAGCTCATGGGGGAACTACCAGACCTTGAGGTATTTAGTTACCACCCTGAATACAAACTGTGCAGGTCATCACTCGTGGTGAATGAGAAACTGTTCACCTGGCCATGTGACACTCCAAGCCATATCAGCCAAAAGCATGTGTTAATGGACAGGTTTTGAACATGGAGACACTATACCTAGGAAACAGTCTAGTCTAGTTCTTCACTTGAGGCACAACCTGAACTAAAAAAAAGGATATGCTACCAGTATACTTCAGTGCTTTATTAATATAAATAGTAGATACATGTAAATTAGGGAAAAAAAGAAAAAGAGAATACATATGCACTTTTCCCCTCTATCAATACTGTTATGTGTAACTGGCATGGAGGAAAATAAAAGAACAGTTGAATCATGAAAACTCCATGTGTAGAGCTAACTGGTTTGCAGTTCACTGGAACTCACTATGCTTTTCACTGTCTGTAATTCAGCAGTATGAAGGACCTGATTACAATGGTCAATAATACTTTAAATGACAAAATTAAAATTAATACATATAATCAGAATTACAGGGAAAATAAATACAAATTCATACTATTTGGTTTTAACCATATTTGGAATTTGTAAACACATGGACAAGGCAAGTCTGCAGCATCTGCAATCAATCCTCATAACTACATCAATATATTGAAAACTGAAATGAAAACCATTTCCTTTAGTCCCAAAACAATATAAGTTACTGTAAAATACTTGATCAAGCTCCTTCAACAAATGCGTATAGCCTAGGTTTCATTTTGAGACCCTAAACACATTGCACAACAGAATGATAGGAGAGGAAGACTACTTATAAATAATACTTTGGAAGTATTTGCTACAAAGAAAAGAATAGGAAGATCAGAGAGAAGGAGATTACAGTTGCTAGCACTGGAAATATTTTCAATATGTCTCTGATATAGACAGGAAAACAGAAAGGTGCTGACAGATGTTTGCACTAATGAGGAAGGATGAGAAACAGGATATCTTAATTAGTGTGGAGTAGTCATTTTCACAGAGAAAAATTTAAAATATTTGGAATTTTGAAAACACTACCAAAATTTAAATTTTTGTGTGTAATAGAATACAGAAAAGATCAGCAAACCTCAAGTTCTGCCTTGTGAAAAAAGCAGGTCTGGGTAGGTAGAAAGCTGGGTGGGCTGGCTGCAGCTCACGATACCTGGGAGCCAAGAGGACAATGTTCAGTGGGATTGTTCACTAAAACTAATTGAAAAAATAAAGTTATCTATGTGAAATGTTTAATTTTTCATAGTACTGAATTTTCCTACTACACACTTTCATCAGTGAAACTTTTGACAACTTTGATTTTAACTCCAATTTTGGGCAAGTCCCACAGGTTGACTGATTCAGGCCCAGGGTGTTGGAGTGGGAGCCACTGTCAGCAAAACTGGCAAATACCAGGTGGACAATTTGGCAAGCAAAAATCCAGATTACACTGGACCCATGTTATACATGAGAAAGCAGAAAATTCCCAGGTGAGCTGGGGAGGACGCTGTGGGCTTCTCCCATGGACAACAGTTTTACAATGAAGAATAGAAGGTATGGAAGTTACTAGCAAAGATCCACACAGGTAAAAGTAGAAAATAAGGAAACAAAAGTGGTTGAGAACAAAATCTTAAAACATGCTAAGAAAAAGGACCTATACAGGAGAATCTGCAAGAACAGCCATTGAAGAAATGGAGAGTGTGACAGCAGAGCCAAGAGTGGGTTCTTATGAGAGCTAGAGAATAAGGGTGCCAAGAAGAGGAAAATGAAGTAGCCCAGAACAACAAAGCCAGCCAAAAATATTCATGAAGTTAGGGTAGACTAAGACATTGACACTGAGCCAGAAAAAAGTAGTTGATGGCTTCATCGTGAACAGGTTCTCTGGAGTGGAGAGCATGGCATCTGTTAAAAACACACAGGGAAGCATGGTCTAATCTGTTCTGTACAGGTACTTCGACCATGCTCACTACCATAATGCGAATGCCCTCCAGCAATGCATTAAGCTACATGATTAACATCTGCTAGCAGTTGTGCTAATTTCCATCATTCTATCAGATACTGCAAAACCAATGAGAGTTAAAGCTCTTAAAAACAGGCCTTTTCAAGGCAGGAAGGTGGTTAATGGATATTCAGGTTAATATACATCCCACTGAGTTCTGTCAAGACTGTAAATCACCATCCTAGGATAAATTTCTATTTATCCAGAGACTACGGTGTTCATGGCAGGTAGCACCATGACATAGTCCTTGAAAAGGTAAGAGTTACAGAAAATAATTTTCCAAGTAGGCTGCCTACAGTTTACAGCAAAATTTTACATAGATCCATTTTCAAGTGGCAAGCATTGCAGTTAAATCCCTGAGTTCTGATTCTTCTTTCATTTACAACCAGTTGATCCTTATGTGACACCCACTACTTTCAGTACTTTCTCCTGATTTAACTCTGTATAAGGAAGAAGAAAGAGATTTTCAAAACCATTGCTGACTTCTCCCAAATTGTTCAAACTCACAAACCATAAGCAGTGACCCATGTATTTTGAACTATATGAAAGAGTATTTCCATGCATATACCTTGAGATCAAGGAACTGAGTAATGCAAGTTGTGTCTTACCAATACCATGCAGATTGGACCATTCTAATGTGAAATAAGCCTATACTCTCCACTGGCATTAAAAGAAGACCCTATGTGCCTTGAGAACTCTGAAGATGACAAGAGGCACAGCAGTCATGAAAGCTATGCTTGTTTTCCCACTACAGCTCTAAAGGAAATACATCTAAATCACACTCTGATTCTTTATAATGGCCACAGCAAGATTTATGATGGTATACCTGGAGATTCACTGCCTACCACCCATGATGCATCTTCCTGTGGTTCAAAACCTGATTATAACCATTACATTGGGATGGAGACTATTCCTCTTAAGTTATTGTCTTTGAAACAAGGATATTTTCTGCTTTAACAAGTTCCATGAATTACTCAGCATTACCATCTAAATGAAAATATTTTCAACAGGTAAGTACTTTTTGGATCCCTCCACTGGGGGTTCATCTTTACAGATGGAAAGAGCAATAAATGCCTAATTTTAAGTTACAGCACTAACTTCTAAGCCTTCTGGCATCTTCACTATCTGATTCCGTAAACATGATTGCATTTCACTTGTTAAACCACTGGGCAACAAGATCCCCACCCAATATTTAGTTTCAACTTCGAACAATGAACTGGACCTGCTAAACACACCTCAAACCTGGTTCACTGGATCCCAAACTGTGATAAGTATACCACTACTGGCATACTTATCCTGTACATTATCCAATGTTACACCCTTTGAAGTCACATCTTTTTAAATGACACCTGAACCATCCAGAAGTCTGGTGGTTACCAACTTAGGCATTTTTCTGCTTCCCACTTACTCCTAAGGTCAGATGAAATCCCTGTCTCAATTCATCTCCCAGTAGCAAGTTAGCACAGAAGAATATTAGCAGAGTGATGGTCGAGTAGAAAAGACAGCTACTCATTTATTGAAAAGTTACTTAAACGCTGACGAGAATTAAAAACTCTTTGGCCACTCACTTTCTGTCTATCAAGTAATTGCTTAAATATTGAAAAGAATTAAAGTAACCACTGTAGTTTTCCTACAAGGTGCCTGCCTACTACATAAGATAGACTTGTTCCTTTCTGTCATGACTCAGATGGTGTTTTAATGATTCAAGGATTTTGACATAAGGTTTTCTTAAGCAGCATATTATTTTCCTGATGGGGTGGGTACCACGAAGTCATACCTCTAAAAGGCCTCTCTAACTCCTTTCAAAAGGAGACAGAACAGCATTATGATTGTCTTCGGGATCAGCAAAACATGTGGGTGGCTGCATGGAAACAGAATGATACAGTGTGGGTAATTGCTTAGTCGTGCCTTTCAGTTAACTAAGCTTAGGCTTGTTTTTTTGTCTTGATTAGCCACGCAAGTCAGCTTGAATGTTTCACTTCTGGGAGAAATTTCACAAGTGCCTCAGCCTTCAATTTATTGTCTCAACAGAAAACTGATATTGATAAAGAACCCTGCCCAGGTGAAAGGGATTAAAATCACCTCTGAAAGTCCCAGAACCACCAGTTTTATCACTTACAAAGAAGGAATCATTCCCACAATTAGAATATTAATAGGCAATTACTGAAGAAAAAGTGTCAAAGATTTATGTGTCCTATCATTGAAGGAAGCTTATACTTCTCATTATGGGTTGATAGCAGTTAAAATATCTTTACAGTACACAACTTCACTATAAAACCTTTTTCTGCAGGAGTTACATCGTAAAGAGAAGGAATTTGAACCCAGACAAAAATATTATCAGTGTGCACACTGGTCATTACAAGAAATTTATTGTTGCAAACTAACTGGAGGTAAAAGTCTTCAGGGGAAAAAAAAAGTCTGATAAAGTTTATATACATAAAGAAAAAGAAGGTTTCATAGTGTTATATTCCATGGAATAATTGTAACATTTTTGACACAGTATTTCCTAATACACTAGGAAAAAAAGGAAACAAGAAAACGCTTAAGTTCCTAAAATAAAACCTGTTTCCAGCATTAAAACCTAGCTCTATTTCCCTCAGCTGTCACCTGTGATAAGGAAAAGAAAGACTCAAACTCTTTTTCTTTTCTTCTGACAGCTGCTGTTCCACAACAGGCTGGGTATCCTGCCATGGCTTGACACCTTTTTGTCAAGCAGGCTGTTTCCTCTGCATGAAGGCAGCCAAGACCAGACAGAGGACTAGCTGCAACGGCAACATAGCCACAGCGATGACTGAGGATGGGATTTTCAAAAAGGCTCCAGTCATTTATGATCATAAATCCCACTGAAAGTTAATGAAGCCTGGCCTCAAAAATTGCTATATTCTATTAAAAACAAACAAAAGAAATCTACCTTGAAAAAAATAATTATAATATATTCTCTAGCTTACAATGAACGCAGGAGGAACATGGACTAGAAGATGGGGCAGGGTTTTGCAGCTGTGAAATGCAACTCTTTCCTAGTTTTTATTTCTTGCACCCTTTTAAAAAAAAGTCTTTGTTTTGGGCAGTTCAATTCCTTGCTGCAGATGGTCTCGTCCCTAAATGCACTAGAAGAAGATATTTCACTCTGTGGAACTCATACGAAGATTTAGAAATTATTTCAAAAAACTTGGAAGTTTGAATTATGTGTGATGATAGACATCTTTATTTAGATATTCCTACACTTGATTCCTGAACCCAGACTGTACCAAGCACAAGAAATGAAATCGTGAAGAGGTGGGTGACTTTCCATCGCTTTTATAGCATGCAGGGTGCTCCAGGCCTGTTCTTACAGGCGCAGATTAAGGAAGCTGAAAGGTTTTTCAGAAAAATGCCAAAGAGCTGAGCACCTCATAAGATAGCTGAGAACTTCTGGACAGTTCAGCATTTCAGATGTGTTCTGGCCATATTTCCTCTGATGGTAACTTAACAAGGGGAGGCTAAAAAGGACTGTTAGCTTTAGGTTGCCTTTACATGAAAGAAGAAATTGAAAAGCCTAACTAAACCACTTGGCCACCTATTTTACGCTACTGAGACAACAAACGGAAACGGCAGAACATAACATCAACTTGGACTCAGAATAACTTGTATAATTTTCCTTACAGAAAGCCTTGAAAATGTTTGCTGTGGTGCTTTGTGTCTTCCTCTGGAATGTCAAATGCGCTGTAGAGCACAGAAAAATGTCAGAAAGGGTCTGGGGTAAAAGTACTGAAGATTTAATCCTGCCCTGGTAGTCTAGTTTGGCAATGCAAAACACTTAAAAAATGTAGTATGTCCATTGCAGTTCAGCATGCCAGTCTATATTTCTTCCCTCCGGTTAGCAAACTTAACCAAATCTTAATTTATGGCTGTGTGATAGCCAGCTTCAGTTGCTGTCAGTCATGCATCCCCTAAGGAAATTAATCATAATCATAATTTTGCACAGTGACTCTGCAAAGACTTTGTCATTAAAAAGTTTGACTATACTTGTTAGCAAGGTTTTTAAACTTTTACATATGACAGTTTGTTCTCAAAGCTTAGTATTGGGAAACACTTGCTAAAGATAACTAGGCAAAGTGCTAACTCACACTTTTTTGTTTCCTCTGCTATAAGATCTTCTTGATTCTAATTAATTGAAGTACACTTCATGTCATTTGAGGAGTCATCGCAGTTGCCACAGTGATGTTACATATTTTTGAATAGAGGGAAAAGCTCTGAGTCATCTTGACATCAAGAAAGAGTTTTTCTATTTAGATGCCCGAGCTACACAATCCATTTCAAGACCCCCTTTTTTTACTGTTTGGCATTTCGCATGAAGTGATCTGGAAAGGATAAAGTGATTTATACCCTTAAGGTGGCATTACTAGTAAATAGCTCAGACCAGATTGTCAGAAAAGTACGGTTAAGAGAAAAAAAAAACAGTCAGAGAGCTGATGCACTACTTCAAGCGCAAGAGTCAACTGGATGGCTCAGCTCCAGTCTAAGGCCAAAGAGTGTGAGGACACTGCGGCCCCGGTGTGCAGACATATCATGGCAAAGTCGCACAGGGCGAAGCAGCCACCAAAACCAGAGTCGCACAAACATCTCCCTGGGGCCCTGCAGGCCACAAATTAGGTACAAAAGCAACAGGGTTTGCTGTTCCTTATTTCCACCAAGTGCTAAGCTTATCTTTTCACACCCAGAAGTCAACAAAGAGCAAGTAAAATCTTCAAATCTTTCTGGTGATATAATGCAAACTGTGCTTGAGGGTCTGGAACACAGGTAGATATACTGATACAAACAAGAAAGGTGTGGTAGCAAGGCTGCCCAGTCAAGCCCCATGCTGGAGAGAAACTAAATTCAAATGTCCTTTCTTTGATGGTGCATCCTTGTTGCCATTATATTTCTTAATTTATTAGGACAGACAGATGCAAAAGTGTCAGAATGATAAAACTGAGGCACGTTGTATGGAACGTGTGAGGGAAATATTATCTGTGTGCCTCCTTTAAACTTGTGATCTCATGCAGAGCCATTTTACACTGAAGTGAAACTGTCCCTGATCAGAATTTCCTGCAATACCTTAGGGGAAAAATTGCATGCAAAACCACTTCAACAAATGTTCCTGAATGCAAAGGTCAGAGAAGAACCAAACTGTTTTCAAGATTACATTATCAGGAAAGATTCCCAGAGTGAGTAAAACATCAATCAAAATAAAAGAGTCCTGAGAACACAGGCTGAAAATTGTTTGCTTGCAATTATTCCATTTATTTTTGTGATGTGCCTTTCTGTTGACACATTTATCCCAAAAGTACACTCAATTTTCATGGTGGAAATATCACACAAAGAATATGGAATTTTCTTTCAATGAAAAGTTTGGAAGCACACACTAAAAATACAGAAACTAATTTTCTGATATTGATAACACTGAATCTTTACTTCCCTGGTTACCTCTGTTATTCAATGATCAAAGAGCAGAAGGACTAAGATACTGGTGTTTTGAATAAATAGTGTAATTAGTAACCTAAGCAAGAAAAACAAACAGTACAGAAGCCAATTTACCAATGGGAGGGGGGGAACCTATTAAGAATTCACTTACGTTCAGCATTTATTATTTTAATATGCAGGTCTTTTATTTTGCAGTCTGTAAAATTACCTTCATTAAAAATTCCAAAATATACAAATATATATTCATGCCTTAAAGACATTTTCCTGAAAACATATTTGTACATATTTCATATAAACATGGGTAAGCATTTAGGTTACTATTTAAACAATCTAGTCCAAATGTGCGCATATGTATTCATTCAGAATATGCACCTATGTATGCAGATCAGGTAACTCTGTGACCTTTTTGCGTATGTAATTATACAATTCGCTCACCAAAATAAGTATTTTTTTTATTTCTGGTGAAACAGATAGTAGATAATACTTCATAATTTAGTTATTTCAGCCTAAACCTAATAGTGCAAACATGAGCATCCATTAATTATTTAAAGCACAAGAGAAGTGCTTTCAACAAAAGAAGTTACCCACACTGTAATGCTTTGCCAGGCAAGTCTTCATACAAGGAAAATGTGTCTAATCTGAAAAGGCATTGGACTCAAACTTTTCTCTCACACAGTCACACACAGAATTTTTAAGAAATAAACTGACAGTTTATGAATACTGCGTATTTAGATGATTATTTTGTCGCTTCTGCAGATTTTTAGACAAAGATAAGAAATCACAGATGAAGACAGATCCCTGTACTAATATTGAATCTATCAACTCTTTTCACTACTGTCAATTATGAAAAACAATCTTTTTTCAGAAAGCAGTGATTTTTAATGTCCTAATTTTTGATTATTTTTAATGTCCTAGTTTTGGCAGCACCCGAACAAATCATTTTCAAGGATTTTCAGGGCTGAATTCATGGCATTTCTTGCACAAGATGAGTTTCTAGTATTTTTTGAGGATGCTCATGTCAGTCCCAGATTAAGGAACCCCTTCTCCAGCCCCACATTTCCAAACATACTATATATTGGTAGCAAATAGGGCTGCTCTATAAGAGACTGATCCTTCCGTACTTAGTACTGCCAAAGACGACTATCAGTCATTCCCAAGAACATTATTACATGAAACACTACAAGATTTCTTCTTTTTCCTCACTACTAACAAATACCAATGAATATCCGCGTGCTGAAAGATAAAGTGAGGATGCAAACCTATTCGTGCTCTCTGCATACTGCTGAAAAGCAGCTGCATAGCCCCTTCCTCCATTTAACCCAGAAAATGCTGCCAAATATGTTACAGAGCATCTGGTCAAGACTGAAGTGTATTGCTGAAGACTAGTTGGTTTAACTGAATATCAGGGGAATGGATGTGATACCAGCAGAGTGGCAGAAGCTATCCGAGTTAATGTCAAGATTATACATGGCCTTTTTTCTGAGCCTGCGCCTACTTATTACTCAAATTTGCAACCTGGGAATACTCTGTCTCCTGTTGGTACTACAGAATCAAACTGCTATGGTGTTTCAGCAGGGTTGTTCACTGCTGCCTGACCAGAACACTGCAACCATCCTATTGCTTCCATCTATCTGCATTGAATTCCCATTTCTGTCCAGCGAGCTATCCCAGCCATGAGTTTATATATTCCTTTAGCTGTAACAGTGCATCTACCTTAGCTGCCTTTACAACACTGTATCAGGTAAATCCTGAATGAGAAATGAGTTTCGTTAATGAACACTGGATGGCTATTTTTGCATAACAGTTTGCACTAATATCAAGGCTCAGTTTTCCTAGGTAGTGAAGAAAAACGCTGTAAGACATCATTCTTCCTCCAAAACCCACGTTGTGTAAGAGATGGCAAAAAAAGAGTAACTTAGGGACATGGCACTGTTTATATGGTAGAACGCAGAAGAGGAATAGCAAGAAGCATTTTGCACCAGTCTTGCTCTCTTGCCTTGTAGACAAACGCCTCGTCCACTGGATTATGTTGCACTGCTGTGAATGATTCCCCTCATGCAGTTTGCAAGGTATGATTAATTTTGCATAAGCCATTTACAAATACTACCCTAAATCTTATAAAGCAGGGACTGCAAGGTAAGTGCTGCAATTTGACAATTCTTTGAAAGCATATGGATCCTATATTTAAGAACAAATCCTGAATTCCATCAATGATTCGTGCAACATGATTATCATCTCTAAAATTTGAAACCACTAAAAGATAGAAAATGAAAGCAGAATATAAAATATCCATCCTCAGTGCCTCATTATAGGGAGAAAAAATATTTAGAAAAGAACTGATGATGCCTGAGATTCACACTGATTTAGCCTTAAACAGGCTGGCATGTTGTATTTTATGGTGTAATGTAATCACAGTTGCACTTTTTTTATTGTCTGACTTTTGTATCCTGTAAATGGCATTAAATAAGTCTATAAATAATAATGTGGCAGCTAATCGGGCCACAGCCATATTTTTTTACTTCCTTAATGCATTCTATGCTAAAAACCTGTGTGAGGCTTGTAATACCTGGAAAAATAAGCATGATTAGCCTTCCTACATGCAATACAAGTTCACTGGTATTATATATATATCACTTCAGTCAATGATCTGACTTCCCTGAATTTGTGTCAGTAAAGTCAAAATTTACTATGGAAAAAATCTTCATATAACACTACAACATTTTACATTCGTACCTACGAGGAGACTTCCAGAGGTTTTAGTGGGACAGTTCTCTTTTATCCTTACTCTCCTCTAGATGGACAAGTAGCTTATGTGCTCAAGTTCAACTGCAGAGGGAGGATGAGAAAAATCCTATCAAATACAGTTAAGAAAAATTTGTAATATCTTTTAAAAGTATAATACTAGAGAAATATCTATGATAAAAAAAGTAGTCTCTCATAGTCTTCCAGGGCAGAAAGTAAGTGCTAATTACAGACTATTAGCTGACATTCCCCTTTTCTAGCCCCAAGTCAGGAAGGGCACCAAAAGGCATAAGACTAGGTATCGCAGCAGTAAGACCAAATGGCATATTCTACTTTTAAGAAAAATACTAATAGGCTGAACATATATAGAATGTTCCAGGACTTTGAGCAGGACTCTCAAACTAATTACCCAACATATTATTCAACCCAACTTTCCCTCATGCTCTAGCTATAATTCAGCAAAATCAGAAGATGTAATGGAAATCTCAACCTATCAATGAGTAGAGCCTTATAGGTTTATAAGGGCCCAGAAGCAGAAACTGTATGGTGACCTTGAAGTCACCCTTGTGATCTTTGCCCTTACTTCTGATTATTTGTTTCTTTTACAGTATTTTATTCTAACTACTGCTGATAGGTATCAAGGTTAATGGAAACTCAGATCACAGTGGTTTTGAGATGTTAAAGTATCTTAAATTTTACACATGGATCTGTTGCATTCATTAAATGAACTTTGTTGAATAAAGGTCTAATTTTTCTGGATTAGCCTAGCACTTTGTCCTCAAATGTGTCAGACTCAATTTACCTGATGAAAAAGCTGAGACTCTGTCCAAAATTTAATAGCAACTGATATCAACCTGAAAACCTCTTTTAAGAAAAATTAAAAGCAACCAAAACCCCAAGGAACAAATCAAACAAGATCAATCTTCCTTTCTTTTATTTTTGTTGTCTTCCACTGTATTTAATCAGTTTGATTTGAAAAAAAGAACTCATGATTTTGTAAGTAATCCACCAAAAGATTTGGAGCTGTCATTAACGGGCAATCATTATCAAACAAAACAGATTTTCTACTTTATATATTTTTTTCTTGCACGGTCAAAGAAAGAAGCATACTCTGTGGGCTTGTCAAGAATATGAATCTCCAAGCGTACAACATTAAACAGAGAATACTAGGACACAGCCAGAACCAGGGGAAGCCATCTAAACAATCTAGCAACCATGTTTCCTTGGCCTCGTCTAGGATGGAATCTCAACACTCATTCTTTCAACTTGTACTCCTGTGATTTATTTACTTTCCTTGCAAATAAATTATGTGGTTGCTATTTCTGTGTTTTGTTTTGTGTTTAGCCCAGAAGTCACACGCTGCTTAGCCATGGTAGCCTTCCAGTATTTCATACAGTTTAAAAAGCGATTAAGGTTGTATGAATTTACTGTCACAAAATCTTGCCGATTGGATTCACAATCTAGTCTGGGTAGTTTAAAATGAAGTATTTTCTTGATAGTGTCTTCTACAACAGTCTCACAAGCACCCTGTGAAAACACAGTCCAGGTAAAATTTCTAGCATGATATGCATGCATCAATTAATGCTTGTGCCTGGAGCAATTATCAGTATCAGGCCTTGAAACTTCATCTATTCAAAGTTTTCAATAACATCTTGTAGGACTGAATAGAGAACATACCGTTCACCTCTAACACTAGCCTTGGAAAGATTACAAATGCCAAAGGGACAGCATCAGAATTTAAGACATAGCCCCCAAATTAACCAGATAAAAGAAAAAGACCAACTATAGAAAATCAAATGGGGACTAAAAATGCTGAATAAGTTACTAGGCAGCAGAAAGGCATAGATTAAAAAATTGACTACCTCCTTAAATAAATACAAACTAACCATTAATTATACAGAGCAATGAGATCATGCTGAGACATATTTCAACATGGCATGTACATGACATACATAATACACCGAGGGCAATCATTGTGCTTTATCTACTGCTGAAGAATACTCAGCTGGAATATTCTCTCTAGTTTTGAGCATCACAATTTAAGGAAAATGTGGCTAAACTTGAGCTATTTCAAAAGAAAACAACAGAACATTAAGCCTTTCGTTAAACACGAGCTATATAGAAAGACTAAAGGAATTAGGTTTGTTCATATTAGAAACAAGAAGATAGATATCATGGAGGCTTTCCAATAGGTAAACAGCCAGAAGAACACAGTGACCCTCTGCTTTTAAAGTCCACAGGAGAAAAGACTTAAAAACATCAGCTTGCCTACCAGAGCAGAAGACACAAGACATCCTCTCTCATAGTAAGGAACGGATATTCCGTGGAACAGACTGCTTGGAAGGTACAATATCTCCATCCTCAGAGGTTTTTAGGAGCAAGCTAGACAAGTAACAGTCTGGATTAATTTCAGCACATTTGATCCTACCATGGATGAGAGGTTTGATTAGGTGGTGTCATGAGGTGCATCTACTTCAACATTTCTATGACAGTCTTCATTCTGGCTTTTCTTAATCAAATGAAGTCTTAAGCTTTTCAGTTCTTTATCTCCCTGCAGACTTGCACAGGTTTTACTCTGTTTTTCCTTTTCCTTAAGGAAAAGCTTTCCTTTTCCTTAACACAGTAGTGTGTTAAAACATCCCTGTCCTCACAAGTTAAACATCTTCTCTGGTGTTCTCAGGCGATTTAAGCATGGAACTAGTTCTCTCTAAGCATGGAAGTAAACACAGTTAGGAAATGTAAAATGGACCAGTGCAATGTACAGATGAACTCTATTATTAAGGACAAATAGGTAATTCACCAAAAATGAAATATTATAAACAACAATATAAACTCTACGCCAATGGCGGGGGGAGGTTTATATTACTTCACCTTGAAATCATGTTCAATTAAATTAATTTGCCTATGAATAGATCCTTCTTATACCTACCTAATTGTTTTTAATATTATTCCACTTGCTTCACGGAATATGCCTCAATTTTCACATGAACTTGCAAAACTGTTAGTATCGATGCAATTTGGAGGTAAACACTAGACAACTAGTTGAACAGAAATTGAGCTAGAAACTCTGCTTTTTATCAAAGATTCTGTTCTAATAGTACTTTATATCAAATCTTTGATTATCATCTTTCTCTTGTTCTTCTGTCATTCAGAGGTCTTCATTATATGATCACAATCTTCTCTATACTATAAACAGTGTAAAACATTAACTGGAAGTGGAAACTTTAGCAACTAATGAAAAGCACTAAAATTACTTTTTGAAAGCCTATCTCAATCATTTTCTCCAATTTCAATAATTAAGAACACTAAATGTATTTCACTAAAGCAGGATGCTTTGTGGCTGCATTTAAAAAAAGTACTACATAATTGGTACGAATCAGAATTGGTACGAATCAGAATTGGTCTGTTTGAAAGACGACACCCCCCCATAATAATTCCTATGAAATTTGACCATGAAAACTTTTACAAGGATAATTAGAACCAAACCAAATACATGAGGAAAAATAACAAGGAGAAATGATAACAGCAGAAATTTATCTAATTTTTTCAGCTATAAATTTGGTTAGGATCAGGTTTATAATCAGTATATTTTGATTCTGTGTTTGCTCAGGCTTTGGCAACTTGTCAACAGTTTGTTAAAACAGACAAATCTGTGCTTGTGACATTTTGATACTAAAATGTAAACGGAGAAGAGACAAGACTTTTTAATGTTATTAAACTATGATGTTTTAAGGATATTATCAAAGAAGATGTGCATAACATTGAACATGTAGTACAAATTATTTATTTTTTTACTTGTAAAGTTTCATAAGAATATTGACATGTTGAGCTATGTTTTTGAGTTCAAAAACTCAAAACTCCAGTTCCCAGCCATACAGGTTGCAAACATTTTCAAATTTGTTAAATTCAGTTACTTATTTGAGTTATTAAAATTATGCATCTTGTGTTATTATGAGTGAACAGAGAAGTGCTATAATGTATACAAGTTATTTTAAATATAGGTAAAATTGAAAATATGACTTTCCTATATAGGATTCCTCTATATGATTCCTGTAACACTTCTCCAGGCTGGTTACAGTGGGCAGTAGAAAACAGGTGTTAACACAACTCACACACTACATATTTACGACTCATCCTTACTATGCAATTACTTTTTATTTCACCAACCTAAAACAACTCCTTTTCATCTTCTCTTTATATTAATTTCTAATATATGTGTATTCTAGCACCGTGCAAAAAAATTGAAGGCAATTATTCTCTGGACTCTCTCAAAGGGTGGAGGTGGTAAAATTCTGTCTCGGCACAGAGACTGATTCTTAACACAGTTCATGCACAGTAGGTTGTAGTAATCCTGTATCTCAGATAATTATCAATTTAAGGAATAACCAAACTGTCGTAGGCTGATTTTAGAAAAAACGTGTTTTAAGGACATTTGGAAGTACACTTTGTTCTCACTAAAGACTAAATATTTTACTGTCACATTCAATGTCAGATGCTATACAAGCTCTTCCTTGGGTTCATCTATGCTGGAGAACAAGTAGCGACTTCACTTCTCACAGCAGCAGAAACCAAGAGGCTCTGCTTCTACAACTGTTAAGCTCTTGGCCTTATCAATATCTTCATGTTGGTCAGAACAGCACAAATCAAGCCATGAAAAGGAACTTTATCAACACAAAGCTAACAAATAAGTCACACAGTCTTGCCCTGTAAAGCATCTAATCTATTCTTCTCCAATTTCTATAAAGTCAAGATGACTTTAGAAAGCAGTCAAAATCCATCTTTTACTGTATAAAATATATTATATTATCCCACAAGTAAAAAAGGTCCAACTTAAAATTAGTTAAGGGTGGGGCAGGGTTCCCCAGCATCATTCTTAGTCAGAAGCTCTCCTCTCACAGCTGGAAGCTTCTAATTTCTAATTTAAAACTTATTCATGGCCAGTCTATGTGAATTTGCTTTTTATTTCTGCTAATAAATAACAGTTTAGATGTTTTTTCTTCAGTTATCAAAGTCAATTTTCTTCTTACTTCCTAGAATGAATTTCAATAAAATTAATATACTGTAAATATTATTCCATAGGAAATCTTGAAGATCATCTCCAATTTAAATAGCAAAGAAACCATAGGAAACCAAGGAGAATGCCCACAGCAGACGTGTTGTAGGTCTGTCATGAATGGTCTCAGACTAACTGAGGAAGCCCCTGTTGAACTTTGTATCTAGGACAGACTGAAGGACTTATCGGCAAAGAAATTATGCTATTTGTGTTTGCAACAAGGGCTAAAGAAGACATTGAGGATATCATTGCCATTTAAAGCAGCTCCTGGGGCTGCCTCAAGTTGAAGTGTGTTCATTTTTGTTTTTTCTTTCCCCATCATTCAGAACATGCCATAAGTGTAGCAAAAAGGGTAGCACAAGTGATACAGATATCCATGTGTTAGCATTACTGGTGAGAGGATTAATGTGGAGAATTAATCTGGATATTAAGTAGGCATTACTTTGTACTATCAAAATGAGAAATGTTAGATGTGCGTACCATATGTGAACGTGCAGGAAAAAAAATGCTGTTATCAAGCTAAAGACTGTTTTTAAAATGAAATTTAAAAGGGGATGGAATTGGAATATAAAAGGGACACCTGCTCAAAGTTTATTATGATGGCCATACCTCTGGCTTATACTGGCCCATAGATGTAATGACGACACCAGGTATGTCAGGATACAATATCCTCAGTAAGCTCCCCATAAACCTGTAATGGGGATTTCAACATTATTTCAGAAGTGCTGATAAAGTAGCAGAGGTAAACAATTCATGGCTGGGATTTGAAATTGAGTGCAAGTAAAAGGGAGTTTAGACCTCGTGTCCTGGGCCAGGTTTACATCTGATTGAAAGATCACTGGGTGCATGGATGTAGACAGAAAACAGAGACCCAGGTGTAAGATAATAGGAAATAAGAATACTCAAAGTTCTTTTTAAGTATCCTCAGCTGCTTGCCTGAAATAGGCTCAATAGAAGTAATTTCTGAGTGATATTGATGAACTGAAGGAGGAGTGTAGGAGTGATAGGACAGCTTCCCTGACAAGCAAACTTGCTCTTATCACACAGTTTCGCTTGTTTGTTTGCTGCCAAGGTTACCTGAAAGTATTTTGCTGTGAATGAAGTATGGAAATCTGGGAAAGCAAGAAGAATCACTGGAAACAGGCAAGATATAATAAAATATTAATTAATTCCCCAAATTTTACTTTTAATTGTGCTGTTGGCTCCTATGAATTGATATCCTTATAAATAGGGCACAAAAAAATGGGCAACTATCATACCAAATGCTCTGCAGATACATCCACAGAGGCACACACAGCTGTGCATAGCTGGCACAGATGTTTTAGTTTTATTTTTGTTAGCTCTCAGTCAGATTTTAGGGGGAGATTACTCACAGCTGTTGCACACAGAAAAATAACGTACTGGTACTAATCCTCATCTACAATGGGGCTCACAGTACCAGTACTAGATGTAGGGTTACTTGCTGCTCTAGGCAAAGAGGTGAATGCCCATTTCTCCCGGTCTTTAGTTTTTCAGACAATAGTCATTAACTGTTGTAGCCCTAGGCAAATGTTTGTACAGCACTATGCTTGTCCCTAGGAGGTACTGCTATGATACTTTAGATGAGTAAGAACAGTATCTGCAGCCACATTCAAGTGGATGAAAATTATAAGTCAGAAAGAAATTTCTCCCTATGGTACAGTATTACACAACTAAGTGCCTTATAGGTTTCTACAGCTTTCTTTCAAACATCTTCCTCTGCTCATTTTTGAAAAATAACGTTACATGGAACGTATGAATTATCACATACAATGAAACCTACATTTTTATGGTGTTTTCACTACTACTGTCTTCTTTTAGCTTGAGTCAATATCAGGTAATCAAACTTCTCAAAAACTAGAGAACAAGAAGTTGTACTGGATTCAATTAAATCAGCATGTATAATCTCATGTACGTTTCTCCCTTGGTGTTCAGGACAGGATGTAATATTTCCCTGTCCATGTTGTTTGCTGAATAAAAAAAAAATATGATAATACGTTACTACATTTTCAGAGTTAAGAGCACAATTTTGTTTCTAAATTTAAAGCAAAACCAAGTAAAAATATTCTGCAACAAGAATAACTGGTATCACTGCCTGTACAAAAACTTATCATGTAATATCTGTTCTGTTATATGTTTGGGCAGAGTTCTTCATATGTACCACACCAATCTTACTAGAATGAAGTAATATGATTCAATTTTTCTGTAATGAATATGGATTAACATTAACTGACATAGCACATAAATATAGAACACAAGTATATGATTATTGCTGAAGAGGTGAATTCTGAGGTGTAAACCCATCCACACTCCTCACCCCCCAATCCCCCTCCCCCCTCAAAAAAAAAATTATTCATGTGCTCCAAACAGGTACTGATAGTCAAGCTGCAGTGGTCCAGGTTGCAAATTCAAGACTTTAACATAAAATGAACAGATGTGAGGGCCAAACCAGAGCCGCTGTTGTCCCAGATTTTTGTCAAGGAGTTTCCCAGTCTCCCTCTCTTACACACAGCTCCCGAGAATTTATCTGACTTGGCATCATGGCAGAAGTTCAGGAGAGAACAGACCTTGCAGACCTTTGAACTAAGTTCAAGGGGTCTATGGTAGTCAACTGGTAGGAGCAATCTTGATGAAACTTTTAAAAGTCCCCACAGCCATGTTAAACAGTCAGTCTGTTTTGGCATTGTATCTGTGCCCCAATCCTTCAAAAGTTAACAAATGTATGCATAATACGAGAGGTCACCAAGTTCCACATACATATGCATACGTGCTCTGAAATCAGAGAAATTCTCCACCTGCCTATCCTACTATTCCATGACTTTGATATTCTTTTAATTGATGTCACTTTTGGGATGGCATCTCTATCTTGCTAAAAGCCACCCCACAGTCACAATCCAAAAATATTTCCTCCCAGATGAACTGCATGGTCTCAGACCTTCCACTAACAACCCGTAAGGCCAGTTGTCTTCACCTGACTGAGTCTTTGAGCCTTTGCAAATCTGCATTCTCTTTCACTTGATCTAGTTCTTATGCAATACCATGACTTAGTGATTGAAATTTTGGGTGAGAAATAAAAACAACTGCATAATGCTGATATCTTCCCCTGTTCTACAGTGGGTTTCAAAGTAGAGAGGCAACAGCTGTGTCCTTTCAGAGACTGTTATCTGAATGCTCACTGCTAGCAACCAGTGCAATACATTTGTTCTGCTCTTTCCTTTACAGAAACTGTTGTGAAGCAGCAGCACGGTGCTCATGAGAGGAAAGAACTTCATAAAATCTGGTGTGAAACATGAGAAAGCACCACCGGTACATATGATTCCTACAAAAATTATACAGGGAAAAACAAAAAGGCAACTCTAGAGGGAAACCAAAGTGAAGCTGAACAGGTATATTTGGCCTCATACAAGAACTACAGATTTTTCCAGAAGAGCAGCAAAGAATAAAACCACCAAAACCAAACTGGAAAAATCATCTTTGTCCTCCTACAAAGTCATAAGAAAGAGTAAATCTCATGACCGTATTATTAGAAAAAATCCCAACATATTTCAAACAAACTTGTCTTCCACAATGCTATTTCCAGAAATTGCTGTTATGCTTGTGAGATTGCTGTGAAAGAGACTGAGGTAAAAACCTGGAATTTTTATAGGGACAAAGCCTGGCAAATAGTACAATTCTGGATTACCTGAATGCACTGTTTGTAAAGAAAGTCACACAATAGCAACAAGAGTGAAGGTTTAAGCATAGGTCTGTTATGTCTACAGAAAGGTACAGCGGGAATGAAGAATCATACTTCCATAGGATAATCATGATAGCTTTTAAAAAAAAATATGTAACAAGAATTAGAAAATAAAAAATGTATTAATTATCATTTTAAGTATCCACATAAATGAAGAACAACATCCAAAAGTTTAAATAATATTAACTGCATAAATTGAAAATCAAACGTCTTTAAATTGTAATTATCTTAGAAGTATCTCTATATTCTCCAGGATAAGGTCCCAAGGCTTAGATTCCACTCGTGTATAAATACTTATTTCCATTCATACTGTTTTTTCAAGCAGAATTCCTGAAATAGAGACTTCAATATTGTGGCTTACTTCTTCCATTTGAGACCATCCTGAAAGTCCTCCTAATGATGATCAGCTTTCTGTGGCTAGGCAAGATGTATAAACTACTGATGTGTATTTTGTCTTTTACAGAATAGCCTGCAAAACAGCAAGGTCTAGGAACCATTGTATTTCCTTTAGTGCTTTAGTGGAAACTGAACTCCAAAGGAGACATAAAATTTATAGCTCCTGAACTCACAGGTGCACACAAAAATACAAGACTAAGGTCCTGTCTTTACTTTGTTATTTTCTCAAGTCAATCCTCTATAAGTTCACTTGAAGAGAGTTAGACCATAGTCTCTTCAGTCACCTCAGTGGCTAATAAAAGGTCTTTTGGATTTATTTTCTCGATTGCCAGATGCAGCGGGTATCTATATAGGGATAGCTATACAATGAAATGAATGCCTAAAGATTAATTTCCTTCAATTCTATCTCAAGGACACTTTGATTTTATAAGATACTCTTTCCAGTAAGGCACATTGTTCATCGTTAACTCCCCTTTCATTTTCCAAAACCCTGGATCTGACCACACAAGTCAATGATATGCTTTTATTCCCTGTTATTTTTATTCTGTTATTTTATCCCCTGCTTTATCATGAGGACTCAGTCTTTTCCATATTAAATCAATCAGAGAATACCTATTGAACTCAATGGGAGGGAGACTGAGTTTGCAGCCCTGCCACCAATGCAGGTTATTACTTCCCATTTACCATTCACAGGGAAGCCCCTTACAACACACTGTCTGGTAACATATCATCATACTATATATAGAAATCATTGCCTTAGTGAAGACAGCAAAGTCAAAACTTGTTCTATTATACCCAAATTCATTGAAAAAGAAGTATATTAAGTAAAAATATGCTTAACTTGTTCAGCAAGCAAATTTTCTGGTGATTCAATTCCCTTTTGATCTTTAAGAAATCCTGGAGGCATTCCTTTACAATTCCTGAATGGGCCATCCATTGTAATAGAATTTTTAGAGTTTAGGAGGAAAAATGTTACTGCATTTCTTTCCCTGTATCCTGACACTGACTTACAACCTCTGTTCAGACTCATATATATATATATGTACAACTCTACAGTATGACTATATGCTGGTCCACCACAGAAAGAATATTCCTATTGTATGTTTGAAAACTGTCCTGTAGATTCCTATTGAGTCATACAGAATTAATTGTATTTTAGGATTCAAAAACAAGTAACAAGACAGCTGCAAGGTCTTTTCCCTTTCAGTAAGAGGAACAGAGTTTTTCCAGCGAGTATATTCAAAAATCACTGTTTTAGATGTGGTAATATTTATTTCTATCCAATCCCAATCACCTTTGCTGACTAGAGAGAACAGGTCACTGATACCACAATAAAGTCACCAGAAGTACTGCAAGGATGCAATTGTTTCATCTGCTCTGAAGCACCTCTTTCGAAAAATTAGCTCATCCAACAATGAAGGGAAACAAAATGTAAGCAGGTCAAACTGAAAAGTCAAGGTCAGTTGATCTGCAAGCATGCTGAGCAACTCAGATCAGTTTGGGGTAGACAGCTGGATCATTCCATGTTCAAACTGAATATTTTTACAGAGTTTGGGAAACACTTATATACGTTTCAGACACAGACAGGAGTCCTAAAGATATGATAAGAAATGCAAGCCAGCAGGTACTTCACTTCCCACAGTGAGACAGGACTCCAATACCAAAGCTGGATCAGAAATACACATTCGAAATGATGCTTACATTGTATATGTTTCATATAAAATGAAATATGAAATACATTTTAAATTTTCATGGCTGTTACTGTTATATCAGAACTAAATTAATCTCCATTTTAGAGAAAGATTGCCACTCCAAGACTTTTAAATGGAAGAATTTTTCAGGTGAGGATATTTTTACAGTGCAAAATAAGCACTGCTGTTGATTGGCCAAAAGGGTCTGAATTAAATCTCTGACAGTAATGAAATGCTTTTAATTTATCTGTTGAACAGTTCACCACAAGGGGCATCAGAATATGACTGGACCGTCCCTATTTTGAAATAAAACAGACCTCATCCATAGCTGACCTCTAGTTCACATATTTTCTAACAATAAAATTGGTGTCAGTAGGTATTAAGATTAATTTATGAGAGACAGGTTGTTCAGGGATGACTAGGATTTTTAACACATATCTATTACTACAAGGCAGATTCTAGGTGAATGCAGCTCAAAATAATGAAATGTACTGTGGGCAGTAATCACAATGGAAAGGCTTTATCTGAGATGTCTAATACTGAAGAAATCGATCAGATGAAAGATTTAATGATGTGAGACATTGAACAGGTAAAACCTGGATGGCAATAGGAAACTGTTGAAAAGAATGAGTGATACTCTTGACTGAAATATTTTTCAATCTTTGTTCAGAAAACTACTTGCTTAATTTGTACAGAATAATCACACTAAGATAGTAGATACACATAGCTGCTCTAATTGAAGTGGAATAGGCTGCATACTTACCCCAGATAACTTGCTATAAGTAAACTACATTAAGATCAAGGAAAATCTTTGAAGATATTTTAAAGCGTTTGAAATGAGATACACACAAACTAGATAAACCTCTCCAGAAGTTCTTGCAAAGTACTGTAATATTGTGTTCGTATGCAAGTTTAAGGTGAAGTTTCATCTTACAAATTGTTTTTCTTCATCACAATTTATTTAAATTTCCATTCCTTGTAGTTTCAAATGTGCTGTGAGGTTCACCGAGACAAGCATAAAGTGCCCAGCTCGCATTAGTAACTCCGCGTCTCTTAAAATGCACGCAAAAACAGAAAGCGTAAAGAACTATCATTATGTTGTGCAGCTAAAGAGCTGTTCACTTTTTTCTCCTACGCTGACTTTTCCATTTCTAGAAGAGTGCTAAATGCCATTGCAAGGGTTCATTCAAGATGGAGGTTTATTTGTTGTTTCTTTCCTGGAGACAGCATTTTTGCTTTCCCTTTTTGTTTTTCAGCATTTTTAGAAGATGAATGCCACTCAGAATACAAATACATATTTGCTTTTAGTATTTAAAAAATAGGAGGTTTTTAATATTAAGACTGGTACTAGCAGTATTGGGCCTTACGCTTACAAATTAACCCAGTAAAACTTCACAAATTCCTCCCATTTCGGAAGTAAAATAACAGAGATAGCAAAAAACCTACTTCAAAGTAGAGCGTGAAGAGAAGTCCAGGTGTCAATTAAGCAAGAATGAAGTCTAATATTTTCATCCAGATGTCAAATACATCTACGTGATTACACTGTAAATATTAGTCACTGTTGCCACCACAACACATTCAGCTGCTTTTGTCCAGAAAAGCATTCATTGGCTTCACAATCACACTGATTCTTCCATGATGGACTGCGGTCCCTTGTCCAAGTAATAGAAAATGTGTATCACAGGCAGTGCTAAACCAATCGAAGACAATGGGGATATTAAATGAAGAAAATTCCTGCTTCCACGTGGCACTACATCAGCATTTCTTAATAGATTTATTTTTTAATTTATCAGATAAAATAGTTTGGATCCCTTGTTTTTAATCAGAACAAGAAATAACAGTTACTTTAAAATTTTTGAAACTTGAAATTATTTTAAAAAGCATTTTGATTGGTATTTCCCAGTTTTGGAGTGCTTGACTTTTCTGCCCTTTTTGATGAAAACAAAAAGACATCATCTACACAGTATCTTTTATAAATTGTGAGGTATCTCAGGATATTCTTAGTGAGATAGGGTTCAATTATAGTAATTTGTACACTAATGTGAACATGTGATTCACCTCCTTAGTTATCTGGAATTACATATATTTAATATTTGAAATCATTGTCCTATAGAATTTGTAGAATTTAACAGCTCCAGCCAAGCACTAAAAGCCAGAGAAACAGCTAACTTTCACACTCAGTGAAGCTGCTGATCATTATTGAGACCTTCAGAAATCTGCAGCTGTTGAAGTGATGTTTGAGATAAGTCTGCTTCCAAGATAAATGGCAAGTGAGAAAGATCTGGAACATTACAATAATTTACAAGGTCAGTCCTCACATACCAATATGAAGAGATGTATCAAGTAGCAAAAGCACCTCTGCTTGCAAAAGCAGTCACACAGAATGGACACTGTAGCTTCTACGGCTGGCTGCAAATCTGGGAAATGAAGGGAGCTAGAGCAGCCGGTGCTACTACTGGCATAGTCCTGGGAATGCAACAGCTACCCAGAAGACTTGGCAAGTAATAAAATTACTTCTTGAAGCGATGCTGAACCTCTGCAGTCTGTCATAGCAAAATACCTCTCCCCATCCTTGTTAAAAACAGCTTCAGCCCATTCATCCTGCTTTTGAACAGACAAATGCATTTTTTAATAATTCTCCACATGAATCCAATCACTGTTTCTGAAAATTTGCTCTCTGTTTTCTGCCAAATCTTAGGAGTAAGATAATTGCTACATGTGACAACGAGGAAAATATTTTTCTGCAATGACAAGTAAACTTGTTTTATCTCAAGAGCAGCACTATGAAAAAGAATTGTGAGAGATTCTTGCCTTTGTTGGTTAAATATTTATTTCAATTGGCAATAACTTAAGTTCATTTCCCCAAGTTTAGTCTGTTTTGCCCATGACAGAAATGGGTAAGGGATCTTCCTGTCTTTATCTTGACCCATGAGCTTTCTTTCTGCTGTTCTTCCTATTTCCTCTCCTGCCCTGCTGGGGCAGGGGAGTAAGCAAGCAGCTGGGTGGGAGTTTGGCTGTTAGCCAAGACTAACCCACCACGCGGGGATATCTACAGGGAAGACTTTGCACTACTCTTAATATGTCCTGCTTATATCACAGGGGCCACAGCAAAATACAGAGTCTTTTTCCCAAGCACAAGAAGAGTTGCAGCTGGGGAAAGTTACAGAGGTGATACTCTTTATGGACCTGGGAGAACTTGACAGAATAATTACCCAGCAACTCTAGTTTTTAATACCTCTTTTTCTTTATGCTCTCCCTATTATTGTAATCATCTTTGTGTTTTTCTGAAGTTCACAACATATGGAAAGTTGAGTATCGGTATCTTTTTTCCCCAACTTAAATTAAACTTAATCTTTTTCCTTCTCCTCTGTTGCCACATCTTTCTGCCTTAAGTTCATTCATTAGCTCATGACCACAAGTTTAGCCAAGATATCCATCAGCAGGTCAGCTTGACCCCGTGTCAGAAAATTAAACAGCAATCATTTTCTGGAAAAGAAATCTCATTATACTTCCCAGCCCAAACTCACTTGGACTCTAGGGAGCTTACAGTTTAACGCTAAAAATAAAGCTCCATTTTATATTTAAAAATTATTAAAAAATTTTAAATTTAAATTATTAAAAAATTATTTAAAAATTATTAAAAAAATTAAAAATTTAAAAATTGAAAATATTTAAAAATATTTTCATATTTTTAAATGATGTTGTTCTTTAAAGGGATAACAAGGGAGAGACTAACCCACCACGCGGGGATATCTACAGGGAAGACTTTGCACTACTCTTAATATGTCCTGCTTGTATCACAGGGGCCACAGCAAAATACAGAGTCTTTTTCCCAAGCACAAGAAGAGTTGCAGCTGGGGAAAGTTACAGAGGTGATACTCTTTATGGACCTGGGAGAACTTGACAGAATAATTACCCAGCAACTCTAGTTTTTAATACCTCTTTTTCTTTATGCTCTCCCTATTATTGTAATCATCTTTGTGTTTTTCTGAAGTTCACAACATATGGAAAGTTGAGTATCGGTATCTTTTTTCCCCAACTTAAATTAAACTTAATCTTTTTCCTTCTCCTCTGTTGCCACATCTTTCTGCCTTAAGTTCATTCATTAGCTCATGACCACAAGTTTAGCCAAGATATCCATCAGCAGGTCAGCTTGACCCCGTGTCAGAAAATTAAACAGCAATCATTTTCTGGAAAAGAAATCTCATTATACTTCCCAGCCCAAACTCACTTGGACTCTAGGGAGCTTACAGTTTAACGCTAAAAATAAAGCTCCATTGGTTTATTTTTAAACGATGTTGTTCTTTAAAGGGATAACAAGGGAGTTTCATGGCTACCCCACACTCAGAAGCACAGACCTCACTTCTGGGAAAAGGCAGCAGCTGCTGCTCCAATGCTGCATCAGTCCAGGCACAGATGAGCAAGAGCTTGCTCACTTTGCCAAGCTATTTTTCCTTTGTTGACAACGTCAAAATTGTGTTCCTGGAAGCCCTAAGGGAATACTAGGAGCTGCTTCAGCTACTCAAAAGAATAACATGAAAGTAACTTTTTTTTTCTTTTTTTTTTTTTATTTATTGAAAGACAGTTTGTTTGTGGTAAAAGAGCGAGGCGCAAAGGGACCAGGATGCATTGCCAGCCGCTCTTTACTCCCACCTATCTCCCATCATTCAGTGTGTACAGTCTAAAAAAAAGAGGCATAAAAAGAATCTTAGAAGTAGCAAAGACGAGATCAGACATCACAATGCCGGAAAAAAAACTTCCCAGGCAGACTGAAATAGATGCTAAAGACTCCTGGTAAACGAAAGGTCCAGAAGGTCTCAGCTGCCTTTCTCTTTTTGTATCCTAACCTTATCTTCTGCCAGCAGCGCACTATTTCGGTGCAGCACCCTGCATTCAAATTCTAGATCCAAGATATCACATTGCAAGCTGTGCCAGACTGTCATGACTGCGATGCATAGTTACCTGTAAGAGCTATGACTGTAAAGAGTATATGTATTTTGCAACATAGACTAATATAAATACAGTTTTCTAGTGTTTAAACAAGAATAGTATGCTAATATCTTGGAAGAAAAATTCTATAATACAGATCTTTATTTTTTAATTTAGATTGCAATCTCGGCATCTCATATCGCTGTCAGTTTATTTACCCTAATAAGCTGCTACTTCAGTAAACAGTTAAAACTTCATTGATGACTACTATAATTTATCTTCCATTTTCAAGTATTCACAGGGCTGGCATTAACAATATCGTACAATATGTCTGTAGGCTAAATAGATATTACCAGTAATCTAATTATTTTTTTAAATTTGCTAAAGGATACTTTAATATTTAGTACTGAGGTTTTAGAATGTTGTGTTTAATTTTAAAATGTTTTGTCTACTTGAACTTTAGTTTTCAAGATTTTTTTAGTCACTGACAGATATTTTGCAAGTCAATTAATACATTAAAATTACATTAACTTGCAATCTGATTTTTAAGAGAAGACAAAATATTTCTCCTCTTGCAGGATTCATTAATTTTATTTTCTTCTTTTAGAAAACTATACAGGAGTCATGCAAATCATTACATCCCGCAGCAGTAAAGCTACAGTGGTTTTATGTTACAATACACTACCAATGATGAGATCTGTTTTTAATAAAGCTGTATTTTGATTATTTTTCCTCCAAAGTGATCATCTTGATCACAAACATTTCTGCAATTGACAATTGTTTCCAAGTAATGGCTCTAAAGATTCTCCTGTATGTATAGACATGATAAGAACTGGATATTGTTTTGGGGGGAAACTGCAAAGGATTAACTCACTGCAGGTTAAAGAATGCGAATAAATATGCAAAGAAGGTGTTACAGATTTTCCCTTCTTAATCCACTAGTCATTTTATTTAGGATATATGATTGGAGCCTTTCTTGGAAACAAAACTAGGAAAGAGGACTTCTAGCTGAGCCCTGCTTGATTCAAGGTGGAAATAATTAAACTCAGTCTGCTCTTTGCACAATATTGCTGAAGAAGCCAAACAGATGTTTTGCTGCAACACACGGAATACACAAAGTACACATTCAACTAAAGATGCTTTTTGGGAAACTGGCTTTGGACACATTGTAGCAGAAAGTATATAAAGATGGCTTTTTCTAGCAAAGTTTGATCTAACTTCAAGAACAATGGAAAGCTAATTTACAATAAAGCACAAAGTTAGAAAGAAAAGTGAAGAGCAGAGCCCTTTTTTTTAAATACAATTTTAAAAACCTTACTCACTGATATCTTGCTGTAGAAGTAATATATATTCCCATAAGGAAGATAAAATAAGAGCAAAGCATCCACCAGCAGACATAACTGGGGCAACCCCTGGTACCAGTATAGGCTGAGGGATAAAGGGGCTAAGAACAGCCATGCCGAGAAGGACTTGGGGGTACTGGTGGATGAAAAGCTGGAAACGAGCCGGCCACTGGACACAAGCCGGCCATGTGTGCTTGCTGCCCAGAAGACCAACCACATCCTGGGCTGCATCCAAAGCAGCGTGGCCAGCAGGTCGAGGAAGGGGATTCTGCCCCTCTGCTCCACTCTGATGAGACCCCAGCTGGAGTCCTGTGTCCAGCTCTGGAGCCCTCAGCACAGGAAAGACATGGACCTGTTAAAGTGGGTCCAGAGAAGGGACATAAAAATGATCAGAGGGATGGAACACCTCTCCATGAGAACAGCTGAGAGAGTTGGGTTTGTTCACCCTGGAGAAAAGAAGGCTCCAGGGAGATCTTATTGCATCCTGCAAGTACTTAAAGGCAGTTGATAAGAAAGATGGGGACAAAGTTTTTAGCAGGGCCTTTTGCAATAGGACAAGGAGTAATGGTTTTAAACTAAAAGAGGACAGATTTAAACTAGATATGAGGAAGAAATTTTTCACACTGAAGGTGGTGAAACACTGGAACAGGTTTTCGCAGGGAGGTGGTAGATGCCCCATCCCTGGAAACGTTCCAGGTCAGGTTGGACGGGGCTCTGAGCAACTTGGTCTAGTTGAAGCTGTCCCTGCTCACTGCAGGGGGGTTGGACTTGATGACCTTGAAAGGTCCCTTCCAACCCCATCTCCTCTATGAACCTTACTTTTTTTCTGTGGAAGAATTCACTTTCCTCAGTTTAGGTACTTGTATGAATATCTACCGTTTTGGCATGGTTAAGAAAGAAGCCAACTGGATTTCAAATTAACTTTTTTCAGTTGCATTCAACAAATATGGAAAAAAAGTGAAAAATAAAACATTTTGAGAATAATCTCTTCCTTTTGCTAGGTGTATGGAAATGCTGGCAAACATTTCACAGTTATGAAGCAGACCTTTACAAACAATTTCCAATTGACAGTGGTTGAGTTTTTTAAACAATTGTTTCTACTGATATATCACTATACAAATACCCCAGAAAATAAAGAACACGTGCTTGCCTAGCCCTAACTTCTATCAGAAATGTCTTCTCAAAATTTGTAGGGCACCTGCCTTCAGAACACTTTTACAGACTGGCAGTACTTGTCAACTGTACGAGGTTTAATTAGGCCAAGGGCC
>NW_010552785.1:0-9407 GCF_000687285.1 Phaethon lepturus
ACCCAACTTGGTGTCGTCTGCAAACTTACTTCCCCTCATCCAGCATTGCATGGGGTTGTTGTGCCTTCATATACGTCTAAAAAATCTGTCTGATTTGTATGCCAGTAGCACCTTTAATTTTTTTCTCATAAATGGAAGCCAAGCAGCAGCTAGAGATTGAGTGTCACCACCCCATCTGACCTCACAGGAAGTGACAGACACCTTTTGAGAATTCTCAAAATGTATTTTAAGCACATTGAACTATCCTTCAAAAAAGTATATCCATACTTTTGTCCCTTGGAAACACACAAGAAATATTTGGCAACTAAAATTATAAATATTTTAACTTTAGAATAGATCTATACTCTTTCCCAGTAACAACAAAATTATTACTTGCCATTTATTGTTGCTCATCATCACAGTACATCTTACTAATAAGTCCTGTCCTATAGGCTGCCCTTTCCACAGGCTGTAAACTGTTAATTTAGCTGAAATAATGTCCTCTACATATGCAGACATTAAGGGTTGTGCAGGCAGAGTAAGATAACTAATCCAAGGACAATAACCCCAAACTCCTGATTCTAAATGACCACTCTTGCCCCTACCTTTAAGGCAGGAAAAAACCACACACCCAGTCACACCTCAACCAACAAACAAAAAACAAATCCATGCATTTTATAGGACTAACATATGGCTGGGCAATGTTACCAACACTGAGGAAATGTTACAAAGCAAAGGCTGAGTGTTTAACATATATCCTGTTACTTGCAGTCAATAATCAAGATATAGCATGATTCCTACAGACACTAATACAATACAATTTCTCAGGCTGTTGGCAAACTCCACACTAGAAGCATTTCACTTAAGGACATCTGCCACAAAACCTACTGGTGACAAGTTATATCAAATGCTAGTTTACCTTCATTCTGCTGAGATAGTCTCGTTTGCAAATCTAAAAAAAACAAAACCACATAAATTAATTAGTATGCTCACTAGCATTATTGTATCCTTACCTGCCAGACAGGTTGTTTAGCTTGTATTTTTGTGGTTAAGAGCTTGTTCAAGTACCCCAACCCACTCTCACTGTTCCTCTCTAGTTGTGGGTAGTTTCACTAACTTCAGCTTCTCAGCTGGAATATTCTGTACAATAGAGATTCTATGACCACAGTTAAACACATTTCAAAGAGAAACAATACCTTAAAAGGAAAGACATGATCATGTCCTTTAATTCAATGTATCATTTCCACCTTGCCTTTGCTGTGCTTGAACTCTTTGTAAGACGTATCTTGTTCCATGAGAAAATAATTAACAGCAATTCTTACAGGCATTAGAAGTTTGGCATCTTTACTAACAGAAAGCATTTAAGCACAGAGTTATCCAAATGTGACATTCTGAAAGCAGTTATTAAATTTAATTTCATTAATCAATAAGATTATATTTCACCTGTTATCCTGTCATATAAATGTCTTAATGACCAAGTTACTTCGGTGTTTTTCAAATTCAAAATATTTTCAATTGTTCAGAACATTTAGTTTTCCAAAAAAAAAAAAAAACAACCCACTAATGACTTGTTTAATAACATATAACTGTCCCAATTTGAAGTAAAGGGAACAAACAAATGCAGACTTTCTAGCCATTTCCAAGTATGTGACTCCCAATACTCAACATTTTTAAACCAACAGAAAACTTCAGAATGCAAGCAAGGCATAAGCCTCTTCACTTACGTTCCAATTTAATTCACACAAACACAAGGAGTCATAAGACTAAAGGTAGTCATCTTAATTCACTTGTTTAGAAAGCAATGGAATGATGGACCCCAAGTAAGCTTCCAAGCTTACTTGGAAATATCTGAAGGCATCAGGTATCAACATACTTTTTCCCTTTCTAGTAAGCCCTCCTCCACAACACTGGGGGACCAAAAGGAGTGCATTTTTTTTTTGCTCCAAGTACTAATGAGTGAGAGCCCCAAAGACAAGTCTGCCTCAAGTGCCCTCCCAAGTGACTTCCATAGAAGAACACACACTGGAAACCACACTGAAAACTACAACGGAAGGAGCAAGCTCTGAAGGCTGAACTGTAACAAGAATTGTCTATGTTTAGCATGTTTTCCACCTGGATCTGAACACAAAGAAATCCTGAACTCTGTAGAGTGAGAAATACCATAATGGGGGAAGACTGTCTTAGCCTGTATTCTCTGCAGGAACTCTATGCATTTGGCCAAATCTGTAACTAATTACCTAGTTAATTACTACCCAAGCTTTTTTGTAAACAAATGTGTGTGGTTTTTTTTTTTAAAAAACAAACAGTAGAACCCCAAATCTCCTAAATCACTATAGTCAGATGACGACAGAGACTTCTCCCTCTGCAATTCTGACACAATGGCACATATACACCAGGTACAGCTGAACTCACCAAATGTCACTCAGCCTGGGGCTCTGCAGCCAAAAGCTCCAGGCTGCCTGCACCAAATGTGGCAAATCTACAGACAGATCACAGTTCAAATTCTTTTTAGGGTTGGTTTAGGCCCAAGAGTCAAATCTGTTCTAAACATAGGAAAATCAGCTAACAGTACCTTGTGGCAGCAAGTTTCATAGGTTAGTTATCTACCACCTCTGAAACGTTACTCCCTGTCCACCGAATCTTTCATCAACTGACTGTATTTTCTTGTTGCTAATCATTGAAGCATGGTCCTCTCCTCTCACTTCTAAATCCACTCAGAATTTAGAAATTGTCACTCTTCACAGTCAACTCCTGTTCTTCCCTACATGCATTTTTAAATAGTATGTGGAAACTAAAATTAATCCATCTACCAAGTTAAGATCAAAGTAACTTTTTACAGATTATATATACAGAACATACTGGAAGAGTAGTCAGTTTAGCAAGACCAGGAAGTACATGCTTAGTACAGAGAAAGCAGAAATATTTATGAAAGCATTTTGTGTCTTAAAACAAAATGAAGTTGTGTGTTTATTTTGAAACACAGCTAGCGTTAAATAAACAAAAGCCTGCCAAGTATTCCCCAGTTTTCTAAGTAATTACTTAGAACAGCAGATCAAATCAAAGTTCTGGGTGGTAACACCTATTCATTCCTCTGCTGCAGGACATGATCTCAATCTTTTTCGTATAACAGATAGTTCCTTCCCCAAAGTAAGGAATGTTTCATCCCACAAAGCATTAGAAGAATGTTCTATAGCCTCATGGTTATTTTAAGTTTCAGATTTTCAGACAGAATTTCCTAGAGAACAGAAAGTAAACAGCTACAACTGTTTAGCTTCAATTCTGTTTCCTGCTGGAATTTTCTCCATGAGAATATCATCGAAGTTCTCAGGTCTCCCATAAAATTATTTCTTTAGCTTCCCTATTTGTTTGATTCAACCCTTCTTGAACATGGGTGACCAGAACTGTTCATGAATGTATATGTTACATCTCAGATGCTCAAGTATGCTACCTTTACGAAGAACACAGTCGCTCTTTGAAAAATGCAGCATGCTGACAGTTCATATTCACTCACTGATAAACTGGAGTATTTAGGTATTTTCCTCCTTGTCCTTCTTTCACTGCTAAGCTGCCAGGCTATATAACTAGAATTTGTTTCAATCCTGAACAGGTGAACAGTGTACAACACCTCAAGAATCCCCTATTGACAGGGCTGCTGTATTTACTCACCTCACTCCTACTCTTGTTGGCCATTGCTATTCATGTAAATATTAAACAAGATTAGTCCAACACCTGAAGTTTGGTTTCAACAACAGCCTCTAACCTTCCCAGCTTTCACTTGGGGGAAAAAAAAAAAAAAAATCCCTCTTTCTTTGAGCCAGCTTCTTTACACATCTTGTATTTCCGGTACTGCCCACTTCTACAGTTTAGTAACTTCCAAATAACACAAGTCAGAAGTTCAGAGAGAAGAGTTCTACTACTGCTCCTCTACCTAAGAAAGTCAGTTTTATCAAAGATTGTCAGTCTTTAAATGCAATATTCTCCAGTTTACTCATCTTCAGTATGACTTTCGAAGAGAAGTGAAGTCAGAGTAACAGAACTCGAAAACAGACAGACTATGATGTTCTTCCTTTCTTTTAAGCATAGGTAATTTAGAATTAGATATTCCAGCTATATACTGTATCACAGATTTAAAATATTTCTTGACAATACCAGGTATCAGACCTCGTATTTCATGTACCTATTCCCTCATTAATTTGATGTGAGTTTTCTTACTACTCTGAACTGAATACATTCAGCTCTTACTTATACTGTTGCTTCTCCCTTGTGAATAATTTTATTTTCTTTTTTAAAATCCATTAAAATTTTTTTAATTCATATTCCTTTAATTCATACCTTCCTCAAATGTCAAACTTTATGATCAGTGTCCCCACTACAAACTGAGGCAATGAGATCCTTCTGAAACATCTTGGGAGTATTTTTTCACTCAACCTCAGCCCCATTTCCTTTTTGTTCTCTTGAAGAGTTGGTAAATCTTCATCTATGCTTTCATGTCTTTTACAAGGTCTAAATCAATCTGACTGTTGGCAGGTAATTCTCATTTTATCTATTCCCCAAACTAAAAATACTGTTTTATTATAATTCCTTTTTCCTACTCTTCATAAGCTCTGTGCTTATTCCTTATGTCTTTCAAGGTAGTTAATCACCCAGTTCAGTGTGGAGCCCATTTCTAGCAGGACTGTTTCTTCTTTCTGTGGAATACAGATCCAATATAGCATTAGCAATTTGGAACTGAAGAAACTTTTTACATCCTGCCTGTTCAAACACCCAAGTTGCTTAGACCAGATGACTTTATTTCCTTGTTTCTTCAACCACTGCTTTTGAAACCAGAAGCCTTAGCTACAGACCTGTTTTGTTTATCCTTCCATTTAAACTTGAGCAACTCATGATCCCTCAAGTCAATGGTCATTTCTATTCTCATCCATAACATCTTCATTACTTACCAAATTGAGTTTAAAATAGCATCCCCTCTTCATGAGTCAGTGAGTGTTTGATGAAGAAATTTGTCGGATATCACATCCAGGAATATCTGGGCCCCACCATTATTACTAGCAATTCTTCTCCAATCTGTATCAGGGAAGTTAAAGTCTCCCATAATGACATAATTCCTGGTAGTAATTTTCTCTAACAAGAGTAAAGAGATCTTTAATCCATAACCAAATCTCATTTTGGGGATAGCTCATGACTCTATGGTAGTAAAAAGCTTTATCTTTTTCCAAAGTTATTTATGTTACACACATCTGCATTATTCCTTTTGTACATACAAATGGAATAAACAACGCTACTCCTAACCACTTTTATATCTACAGTTACTACACATGCACATTCTTTAAAAACCCGTATTCAGCCTTATCATTTATTCCTCTACAGCCATGTTGCCTCATAATGATTCCATGCTATCCTAACAGTTCGGCTGTGTCAGACATTTTTGATCATGTTCCTGATTTGGGGAGTTTGGATTTCTTTGGCTTGTTTGTTTCAAATATAGGTCTGGGGAAAGGATTGGTGTTTTTAAAAAATATTTCTCTCATTTCTCATTGACTGTATCTGTTTCCAAGCATGACTGATGCATCACTTTATCACCTACATTAAAGGTGATCTAATTTTAGTGTTGTTTACCTCTCCTTTTCCTTCTGGACAAGATACACTTTTTCACCTTTTTCCTCTCAAACAGAGAAAAAAAAACCTTATTCCTCAACCCACATTCTTCTTTCATTAGCCAGTTCCCTTTCTTTCCAAGGGTGTATATACAGAAAGACGCTATCTTTTTTTAGCAACTGTCTATGATTTCATGTGTATGCTCCTCTCAAAACTGCACCTGAACTTCAGTAATATGACTCAGGTGTATCTTAAGTCTCTGCTGGAAGACAAACAATGCCACCTATTCTTTGCCGATTTCCTGACACTTCTCACATTCCAGCACCTAGTTATTTGTGACATTCAAGTCTTTTCTACTGCTACGACAGTTTCATCCCTTTGTTCTTAATAAAAAACAATAAGAAGAAATTCCACCTGTAAATTCCTAATTTCCTGTGGGAGGTTACTCACAGCTCTAGTTCTGAAGCCCTCTTGAACAGTTTGTTGTTTAGGCCAGCTATGAACTAGCAGCAGCAATCATATCCTCCGCCTTCTTCCCTCCCAGAACAAAATAAAGTCTCAATAACACTTCCAACATATTGACTTGCAGAACACACAAACTATAGCCAATTCCAAGCAAGACACAAATTCCCTGACATACAGTGTCCTTCATCACCAGGACGAAGTATACACTGTATACACATAACACTACTGTTATCTTAGTTGCAATGTCCCCCATGAAGTCCTAATAACCTTCTTGCCCCTGGTACAGCTCTGTTTTTTCAGAAGGGTCAATCCCCTTCCAATTATGAGCCTGCCATTTTTAACAGTCAACATTTACACTGCAGTAGAACATAAAAGTTCCCATTAGTACAGGGAATACTTGGGATGAATTAAGTGATCTACAACAGATTTGCCAAAAATGATGCAAAGTGAATCATGCCCATCAAAGCTGTCATATACCATTGCTGTGTATTCGCTCATGGATTTGCAATGTTTCATAGTTTGTAAAACATGCTGTAATACCTATGTTCTCATTTTAAAAGATCACAAAATGTAGTTAAGTACTTAATCTCAACATTGTAACGTATTTTTGAAGAATAAATAGATAGGTCATCATTTCTTACCTGCCACAGCTCCAAATGCCAAAGATCCACTCATCTGCAGAGCCTGCTGTGCAGCTGGGGGAATCTGCAAACCAGTACCTAGAACAGAATATTAACGTACCTTGTAACAAGCACTTTTCACTCAGTTAGGGATGCAGCAAGTATCAGAAATCTTACTGTTGTCAAAAGCTTAAAAGTACCGTTTCATGCACTTAGCGTAATTCTGTGGGGTGTATTAATTCAAATTCTGCAAACTTCTGTATTTTCACACATTTCCTATTAATCATCACACATACCTTCTGCAAGTCTTGCCATCAACTGAAGGCGACCAGTTGTTCCCAAGTCAATTCCAGTCCGTTCCAACTCATCACTGTCCAAAAATGAACTAGCACTGGAAGCATCAGTGCGCTCAGTTACATGTCCAACTTTCATTGGCCTACCAGCCAGCTCAAATCCATTGAGTTGTTCCAAGGCCTTTTTGGCACACTCAGAGTCTGAGAACTGTAAATTGGAAAAATAAATTCAGTAATACTGCCTACAGGATTCAGCAACACTTGTAATGTATGTAATATCCAGTTACATAAGTGAGAAACACTAAATTTAAGGTAACAATAGCTACAAGCCAACGTAAATGTGTTCCATATTTTCCATTTAAACCAAACACACACAAGTTTGGATATTTACTTTCACATATATATTTAAATATATCCTTACTAAATACTATTGTTGAAGCTAGAGCATCTAGATATTGCAATCAACAGAAGCCATGGCTGTGGTTCTCTTTCAACACTTTCCAAGAATGACAGTCACTTCTTTTGTAACCTTGTAACTGCCATGCATTTACTGGCTATTCCTAACAGATGTTCTGCTTTATGCTATGTAACATCAAATTGAATACACCAATATTTTGTCAGCATTAAAACCATCAAATATTAGCTATATAGTTAGTTTGATTTCATTTGTCTCCAAGTACCAGAGGTCCCAGCCGAGACTTTTTTTCCCATGATAAACTGCCTGGTCAGTCAAGAAATCCAGGTTCAAAAAATTATGTATCTGAGGAGGAAGAGGAAAGATGTTCTCAACTGAAATTTTTAGCCTCTAAAATTTTATTCCCCTAAAAAAGCTCCAATTCAATCATTTTCACAGCACTGTGAAAATGCCAGTCTTTAATAGTATCTTTTCCTGCAGAAGACAGCATTGCTTTACCAGGCACTGACCACAAAGTATACTATTCCAATCTAACCATGTGTGTGTGTTCAATCACAGTACCCACAGAGAACTGGCAGAAACAATGAAAAACTCCATTGTCCTGCAACATGACATTTCTAAGATGAGACTCAACAGAGATTGCCGAGTAAGCTATACTACTACATGGGAAGGTTACACTCAAATTGTCTGTATCTGGCAATTCTAGTCATACCGTAATAAATCCATATCCTTTTGAGCGTCCAGTTTCACTATCCATCATCAGCTGAATACTTTCAATCTAAAAAGAATAAAGCTATTTATTATCAGACATTTTGGAACAAACCACAAAATAGCAAAACAAAACCTGAATACAGCCCTGCCAAATATACATATATGAATGTGAAACCCTTTCTTTTTTTTTTAATTCAGTTCCTCATTCCTTCCTCATGTCAGAATTAGTGTACAGGTAGCTAGATACATAACTTTGATACTAAAACACAAGCAGGTAAACATAAGGCTGATTTACAATTTATCCTTTATCCTCCAGGCAGAGGCTTGATCCTAATGCAAAATTCAAGCAGAAAATGAGCATGCAGACATCATCAAATCCTAACTGAAACATTATAGTCACAGTATCTCATACACTGAGAAACTCATTTTACAAGGTAAGAAAAGCAGTTTGCATAACTTTGACCAGGGGCTTTAAGAAAAAGGTGCATATTTTAAATAAGTATTGGCATATGGAAACTCCTAGAAGTTTACAGTTACTGAAATTAGAACATACTAGTAAGTCATCCATGAGCCATAAAATAGTGTTGGAAAGAGACAGCAATACAGAAGAGGAAGAACTGAGTTTAAGCCTGGAGTATATGGAATCAGATGGAAAACCCCCGCAACTCTACATGTAAGCCCCCTAAACTACGTTAATCCTACTGCCAAACCTTGAGAGAAAACAAAACAAGAACAGCCACGTGGATTGAAATTTAGTAAACTGCTGCCATTTTCCAGGCTTTTGCACAATAGAATTAAAGCAATACACATACTTAATTTGAATAAAGCATCTGAAAAGCACTGTTACAGTATGTATAAGGCAGAGTTAATATCCAAAGACAGTATGAAAACACACCTTGATAATTTTTAGGGGTTTTTTTTCCCCATTAAGCAGCATATTAAGTGTATTACTTTTTTCCTATCTAGGAGTGATATACCCATGATACCTTAGCTAGCCCAGTAGGGCTAACATTTCTTATGACTTCACGGGAAACTTCAGATCCAATTTGCTCAGTTCCATAACCCTCTCTCTACAAAAACCTATTACCATGCTGCAAACTGAGGCCTGTGTCAGAGCTCCTGATGAGGAGCAAAAAGCAGCCTGTGTCAGAGCTGTACACGACACACCACCAGTTCATGGTAGTAATATGGACTAGAACTCAAGCAAAAATCCTCCAAAACAGATGAAACTGCTACATCCACAGTGAACAGAACTCAGACCAAAGTCTGTACTTTAATCTGTGAAAGGGGACCCTTATTCATGGTCACCAGGGGTGGAGGTGGGGGGGA
>NW_010552786.1:0-25353 GCF_000687285.1 Phaethon lepturus
GGAGGTTACGGCTCCGAAGGGCCTTGGTGTCTTATTGTAAGCCACGCTCGCCGCGGCAGTGACTTTGGGTGCAACAGCAGAGGCAATGGGCACAGGCTTAACTACTTCTGCAGGTTCTCCCTATGCGAGATGAAAAACAAAAAAGAAACACACAAAACCACGCCAAACGCATGCACATTCCTCAGCAGCGATTTTCGCTGCTCTCAGGGGAGATAGCCAGCCGAGCGTGAAATGAAGAAGCACAGAAGCAAGCTTTACCGAGACCGCAACCATGAAATGTATGGGGGAAAAAAAAGCACCGTGCGTTTTAGGAAAGGGAATGATCCAAGCATGCACGACCAATGTGAAACCCCACGATGCTAACTCCTCTCATCATACCCAAAACTGACAGCCCACACATCAAATTCAAGAACCACTCTATTGTAAGGCCCACCGGCTAACTCACGTAGAAAAAAACCAGTGTTTTTTATAAAAATCCACATTCCACCTCTCAAACCCAACTTGAGATATGCACGTCCCCATTCCCCCAGGCAGCACAGGCGTGTGCACGCACACGCTGTACATGTTCATCTGTTGATACGGCCCTTGAGAGCAGAACCAGAGCCCTGGAGCTCATTCATTAGAGGCCAGTGCTTGGGGACTCAGGGAGCTTTTCCAGTTGGACTCCATCAATGTGCCCCAGTGCCTTCATATACCCTTGTCAGATCAAAACATTCCAAAAAAAGGGATTTAGGGGTGTGGGGCTGTGGTTATGGTTTTTTCCTGGGAGCTATGGTTTAAAATGGTGGTTCCCAAACTGCAGCAGTGAGCAGAAGAGTAATATACTAAACATTATTTATGTCCGCTGTGGAGGATTTTCAAGTACAGGCCATTTGTAAGTATGTTCAGGTTTGCTAACAGCCACCGTATCGAAAGGGGGTGTGTGTGAAACTATTGCTTGAGAACATAACATTAGAAGAACTGGAGAACGAATAAATTCCCAGGGCTCTAAGGAAAGTGAGGGGAATTGTTCTCTGAAACTCTAATATTTAGATAAGCTTCTTTCAAATACAAGGCAAGATCTCAGTGCCCATTAAAAAAAAAAAGACAAAACCCCCAAAAAACAACCAAAAAAACCCCCCAAAAAACAAACCAGACAAACAACAAAGAAAAACCACCACCAAAAAACCTTACAACTGTTTCTCTCTTAGGGATAGAGGAAAAACTTCAGCAATATCTTTCTAAAAAAGTGCTCCAAGAGTTGAAAGATAGCATTTATGCACACTTTTTTGTGGATAATAATTTGCCAGGTCTATTTTGGGGGGGGGGGGGGGGGGCAGATATCACTCAAAGGTTCAAATGCTGCAATACTCTTAATCTAACACATGGAAATCAAGCATGTTATATTGAAAGCAAAGTTTGAATGACAGCGCTTATCAACAACAGGGTTTGACAGATGGGTAACAGTGCCACATGCTATGTTTCTTCGTTGTGATGATCAACATACCTTTGGTACATGAACAAGATTGGGTTTTGGTACAGAAGCCACTCTGGAAAAGGAAAAACATACACATAATTGTAAAAACCAAGTTCTTTAACGTTTAAACATTTCCCTCTTCCAACTCACCACATCTACCCACAGATACATAAAATATTTCATTTTGTTTCCTCTGAAGGAAACAAGAAGTATTCAAGTTAAACCTACAACATTGTTGTTAATACAAGGAAAAGGCAAAAACTAACAGGATTAATTTACCCAGACACAACCTTAAGAACTCTAGTATCTATCATCAAGTACTATTTGATTTATAAATTCATAATACCATACCACCAGTTAGGAAACTTCAGCTCCAATTTGCGTATTGTTTTCCATCCTTTCACAAGAAACTATGTCACATATCTCAAAAGCTCTGGTCAGATAAACTGCCTTTTAAACAGCGCATAACCTTTATTCAGGCTTAAAACAGAAAGCTTCTTTTTAGAGTAACAACAACAACAAAAATCCTTCTGAAAGACTTAGCAAGTTAAATAATACAGAAACTTTTTGCACACTCTTTGGTCTTCAAAGGCAAGATTAGCGTCACTTGAACTCCACAGATGGCAAAAATAATTCTTCCAAACAATGGGTGCATTGAAACTACTGCGGGGTGGTGGGAAGGAAAGGAAATGCTGCAATGGGAAGGATGAAGAAGATAAAGGATTGACAGATTTTGTTATACCTAACGTGAACTGGCAACATGTTACAGGTAAAGGCAACTCATTTGATTGTGGTTTTTTTCCCCCAGATTTGCACATACGTATGTGCAAAAATACACATACACGCACACAAATATTAAAAAAACCCAAACACCAGCAGTAAAAGAATCTGACACACTGACATTTTGTCTGCAAGCATCACCCTTGGTACACGTAAGCTTTTTCTTGCTGTTTTGGTAGGAAAGTGGCTTCTTGCCACATTTCGAAACATTTCTGGCCATATGTGGTAGCTGCTTAGAAAAGCTGGCACCCTTAATGATCCAGGACCCAGCAATCATGTCCTGCCTGAAATCACACAACCCCAATTTCCAACAAGTCTTCTAAAGAGGGTTTTGAAGAACTGAAGGTGGATTCTCATTTTCCAAAAGATAATTTGCCAGGGAGGGAAACAGGTTCATTTAATTGGAGATCAGCTAAAAAAGGCAACAATTTAATTCAAACAACTCCATTGTATAAACCAGCTTTTCTAGTTTATACCAAGAAAATGTGGAGAGATAGATTTGAATTGGGCACGTGTGGCCCATTTAACATCTTTTTTGGGGTTATTTTTGTTTGTTGGTTTTGGGGGTTTTTTTGTGTGTGGTGGGTTTTCTTTTGTTTGGTTGGTTTTTTTTTACACTAATTACATTCAAAATGTTTATTCCTTCCATCAAAGCCATTTGGGCCCTCAGGCCTTGTGAGATTCCTGCAACAGCAAGCCTGCTGCAGGTTCAGTAGCTAGCTTACAAAAAGGGAGATGCGTGTAATCCACACGCTATGTTGGCAGGGAAAAAAAAAGGAAAAAGAAAAAAAAATCGCATGAGAAGATCATCTTCTGCGCTTCGCCTTCAACCATTTGTGCGCGGCTGCTGACGCACATTATGGCCACATAAGCAGTAATTCTCAACAGAGAGAGGGTCTGGGGGCCCTGAGGAACAGGTCCGTTCTCCCCTTTCCCACAGAGTGTGCAGCCTATGAGAAGACTGACCTCCAGCCCTCCAGAGCACTGGGGTGCATCATTAATCACTCCTAATTGCAGAGTTGTCAATTTGCAGCAACAAAAGCAACAAGAAGAAAAGAAACAAATGCCAACACATATGGAAACTTTTCTTTCTTTTTTAAGACCAGAGGTAGAAGGAAACGTGCATTTCACTGTGTATCTTAGGCACATGTTTTTTAATAAAGTAACTTGGACCGTTTTGTGTATTTATTAATCTGATCTAACAGTAAGAAGTAGAAAGACATTCATTACTCAAGTCAACTACTGTATTTCATGCCTGAGAAAAAAAAACCTTCTCTTTGTTTATGCTGGGCCTTGAAGTTTCAGTCTCATAAAAGGAATATATCTACATTTTTTTTCTTCTTACAAAATAATCAAATTTGAGTTTACAATGGATGAAATTGCTCTGCATTCATCAATACAGCACTGAGCAAAAATGATTTCAGACCACTATTTCCAGATGATCTGAAGACATACTATTCAAAATTCACCTTCAAAAATATCATACAAAAAGACAAAAAAGAAAAAAAGGGTGGAAAAAAAAGCTTGGTAACCGAAATGTTCCCAATGTTCTTTTAGCATTGGAGTCAGACAGCATAACACTACTTTATTTCCCCCAAACATACTTGAAACAAGGACATAAATTTGTGTGTCCCAGACATACTTCAAACAGTTTAACTTGGCCTTATTGACTTCAGACCATAATCAGACTAAAAATCTGTGATTTATCCCGTATCGTATAAAGAAAATGCTCACCCAGCAAACTAAGCTACCAAGATCTGAATGTGAAAAATGCATGGTGGTTAGACAAGACAGTACAAAAGGAAATGCACACTTCAAGCTGAAAAGCAAAACACGTCCAATACACACATTTAAGAAAAATACTTCCTTAAGGGCTATTTCCCTTCAGATTTTCAAAGATACTACCAAACTGCATAGCAATAAGAAACAAAACAAAACAAAACCCCACAAAATACACACCCAACCAAAAAACCTGAACCAAAAAATCCCCAAAAACCAAACTGCAGAATCTTTACTGCAGTAAGTAAAAAAACTGTACATTTTCTTAACTGTTAGCACTTCGCTTGCCACCCAGCAATTAAACACATTGGGATTTCATGCCGGTTTGGTCACGTGGAATGTATGAATAACTGATGGTAAAGGCTTTCAAAATGAGATGACACACTCGCCCTGTTACTACTCACTAGAAAAGCAGGATGGTTTGAAGCAGGATAGTTTTTGAATGATTTTAAAACTAGCAGTTCTGTATATTAGTTTACACAATATTTTCAATAACATACATACAAAGCAAAGACATAAAAGCTCAGTATAAACACTTATTATAAACAACGCACACAAAAGACCTTGGCAAATGGTTACAGTTTTGAGCTTCTTGTGAATTATTATAGACAATGAAAATCGAAGCAGTGGCCATCACTTGCTGACAGCCTAATACTGAAAATGAAAGCGCACAAAGTTTTTGCACAGGCTTCTCCAAGCAAGCCATTTGTTTTTTCAGAGAGAGAGAAAAAAAAAAAAAAAAAAGCAGCTATATTTAGCCTGTGTACACAGTTCATTTCGACCAAACGTGATCAAATTTGCTTTCTAAACATACCACAAGCCGTTCCTCTCTGATGAATACTTTTGTGACATTTAATGCAATTCAAAACATTCCAACTTCCAGCACAACCTTATTAGGAAAATAAATTAGTCTGCTCTTCACCGTAAGTGACATGCCCAGAAAAAACTATTCATTCTTCAAATTCTCCTTTTATTCATTTCCTTTCCAAGTATTTCACCCCCCCAAAAAAAAGAAAAAAAGACACAAGCAATTCAACAGAACTCTTCTATAATTACCAATAACTGGAAAAAGTCATTAAAGATACAGTACTTAATGCTTCTGCAATGAGTACAATTTGATACATCATCTCCAAAGAGCGATCAACAAAAACACTGTAATCTCAATAATTAGCATTATGGAAGTAAATTCAATGCAAAGCAGGATCTTTTGTACAAGTCTCAGCTGTCGTGTGTGTATAACCACACAACAGAGGCCCATACCCTCAGCCAACAGATCCCTAAAGCATCCTTGGACCTAAAACCCAAAAGACATTTCAGATTCATCTCCTCCATTTAAAGTCCCACCATCCTGAGTCCTTCTGCCCCTTAGAAGAGCACTATATTATATTCATAACTTGAAAAGCAGGTACCAAACTCAACGGAACAATCACAAGAAAGGAACTGCATCTATGAGCCCCTCTATAAACAAGGGGAGCATGCAATATCAGTATTAATGCAGGCATTGCGTTCGAGGTTTTCACATCTCTGTAACTTAAAGGATTGCTCATAAACTCTGGTGTGAGATACAACAAGAAGAAGCTGCAAAACCTTCACTGCTGAAGTGAAGTCAAGGCTGGAAGATTTTCCGCAAAATTGTATTTGTTGTTCTGAACTGAACCCTTCATAGAGGAGGCTGGAAGAAAGGAAGGAATATTCCCCCCCTCTCTCGTTTTCAAAACGAACTCATTTTTCCTAGCTGATCAATCAGGATACAGGTTTTGGCAGCAGATACTAAATCCCTGAAAAGCCGCAGTCAGATCTTCCTTCCCAAAACCTGACCTTTTAGTGGTTTTGCCATTGTAGTCTGCAGCTCTGTTCATTTGCTTCATTTTATTTCTAGAGACAGGGCAGGAAGCTAAATGCATTTGCTTTTCATAAATTAGCCAACTCATGAAAAAAGATGACAAGCAGAAAACGTTTAACATATATAACAAGCCATGACTTTCACTAGGGGTTATCTGAGTGAAAACAAATGGAGATGTAATTTAAAGCACATAAAAAAGAACAATCCAAATATATCTCGTTTTTCTTAGACCCAAGCCCTTTATCACAGACATAATTAATTTCTTACCAACTTTGCTCGGGCTCACAACAATAGAAAAGCAAAAATATTCTTAAGCTCGCTTCTTGTTGCGACTCATATACCATCAGAAATGGTTGTCCTACATCCACTAATACAACATACAACTCCATTTCCCACAGTTGTGTAGAAACATGCCCGCTGCCCTGGGCAACACCCGTCGGCAAATCAGCACTCTGGCAATCTTGCCAGGAGAAGCGCCTGTGGCCTAGAGAAGGCAAACCTCTGCACATCCCAGTGCATGACAAAGCAGAGGTAGCAATACTATCACCAAGTACTACTCAATGACAGTGGGAATCTGTTGCAGTCATTGCAAAATGGAGATTACTTCTTTTTCCTCCTTAAGAATCACGGCAATGTTTTCAAATCTGTACTCCGGTCATCATGCTCGCTAACATACCAACAGATGGCTATTAACATTTTATTTCTTAAATATTCTATTTTTATGTTAGTTTCCATTTAGTTGAACACACCAAATTATGACAAATATGGGAATATTCATTATAATGAAACAATGCAGACATCAGCGCTGACTGCCTGCTTAAGGGAGCAAACGGCAAACTTCAAATCAGTGATACAAGAGAGAAGATGAGATGCAAAATGGCATTTCAGATACATCTCAAGGAGTCTTGGTACAAACATCTCATTCTGAAAATAATTCTTACATTAAAAACACATTCTTTCTCCTCTTGCCTTACAAAATACAGGCTGCAAACTTGTGATAATTCAAACGTTAAAATGCAAACAGTGTAAGATGCTGTTGTCTCGGCATTAATAAAATACTGAAAAGAGTTTCTGTGGATGCTCCTTTTGTATGTTGAATCTCAGAAAAAGATCTCTTCAGTCAGATGAACCACTTTAAATAGCTTTTAACTTTTGGTTTTCATGCCTTTTGATGACATACATTCAATTGAGTATGTTGAGAATATCAGTATTTATTCCTTGACAGAATAGGACCTCGAGATAATACTTAACACCTTACTTCATTATATTTAGCCTGGGAATATTAGCTTGTGAGTCACTTTCAAGAGATTCTACATTTTCAGTAAGTTTAAAGGGGGAGAATTAATATAATGTGCATGTCAGCATTTTACATTTGGTATACACTATATAATACCTTTATATCCTCATTCTCCCAGCACACTAGATTATGATGAAGCACTAGGTCAGGTAAAAGCAAGAAAAATTATATTCTTGCTTTACTGGCTATTTGATAGATGGCCAAATCAAACATAGGTCCCCCCTCTTAAATTTAAATAAGGTTTGGGATTTCGTCATTATGTGTTAAAATAAACAATGTTGACATTTTAGGAGAGAAACAAGCTGCCCTCTGCTTTGGTATTCCTACCCACAAAGGATTAGTTGTTTTCAAGACCTCCCAAAGGCAACCGCTGCTCATAGTCTCATTCCTGTGGTCTGTGGCAACCCTACCGAACGCATTTGTAAAGAGAGTTTAAGTGCAGGCAGATAATATTTTATTCTATTAAAGCAAAACCAAAAACCAAACAAAAAGCCAAGGAAAAAAATACTATGGAATTTATGTCACTTACCTTCTGACTGCCAGAGACTTAAAAACATGCTTCTCGCTTCCATGAAGGCAGAAGGGTTAGAAATTTGGAGAGCTCATGCGTATGACCAGCATTGGACTAGGCGGGCACATCTGTCCACAGCTGCCCATGACTCCCTGGTCAGAACCCAAAAAGGTAAAGCATCCCCACTACCAAGTACGGCTGGTGCCTTACAATCCTCTACGGCAGATCACTCCTGGAAAAGTTACAGAGCAGCCTATATACAAGGGGTAGCTCAGCGTGCCTAAATGATCAAGTTTGGTAGGCAGGAATCCCATATGACCACTGCTTGGCTACTCAGAAGTGATAGGAAAACTAATGGCTTGTAGATAAGACCACCTTATACATTACCTTCAGCGATGGCAGTCATTTCCATCAAGTCATGCCTTGTTATAAACTGATTTTTTTCTTTAAGCTTTCCTAAAGCTGTCTTGTCAAGTAACAGTATCGTGCAAATAACAAGACAAAACAACTGTACTCAGACTTTTAATAGAGCAGAATGTATACATTTGATTTTCTTTAGAAGTGCTTATTAGATACTAATTCTAGCACAGCAAGCTACCTTTTAAAAATAGCCAGCTTAATGAAAAGCATAGGTCTAAATGACTTGCAGACCTAGTCAGTTCCCCAAAGCCCTCAAAAAAAAAAAAAAAAGCTCAATTTCATGCTGACTTCAGTCTGTCCTCAAATCTAGGTTATAATTTAGGCGATTCGACACTACACGCTAAATTATTTTTCCCAGTGCTTTCCATAGTATGGTGACTAATGTTTAAATTACCTCCTTTGTCTAAAACACAGCCCAACTAAGCTTGAAAGTGCAGTCATATCTATTTTAACCGGAAATTCATGACAAACAGCTCCCCAATCCCCAATATATCCTTATTTGGTATTTTTATTTTTTGCCCCTTAAGTACATGCTTGGGAATGAGCATATATCAATTTTTTTTTCTCTCAAATGAAGTATCTGGCAATTTAGAAAGCCATCAGATTATATTTACTTCTTATAGGAACTAAGCACATCTCTCCTCTACAAAGCAGCTCACCCATCCATGGCTTCAAGAAAGACTGAGAGAAATGTAGCAGAAGCACAGTTAACCAAATGAGATGAAAACTGTTCCTGAGGTGTCAGGCAGCAATAACAAATAAAAGCCATGTCCTTCACTAGGTCACCAGCATGGGAAGCAGTGTCACCCACCCAGACCCCAGAAGCACTGCCCAGGCATCTTTGGCCAAACCCCAGTTGCTTCCTCACACCTCCCACTTCATATCGGCTTATGATTATACAGGAGCAATATGAGCAACCTAATGCTACAACTTCTGAATTTTCACCTGCAGTGTTTGGAGCTGTACATAGTCTCAGCCATGTGGACAGCCTGCCACAACTGCATGGCTGTCAGGAAAATTGTTAAGCTTGGGGCTGGTCTAGAAAAGCCAGGGACATAGCAGTAGTGACCAATAACGAAACACAACGATAAATGTATTAAAAAGGATGAACTGTGTCAGTTTTAATAGGATATTCTACGGTTTTAGTTCTTTCCAATTAAGGTCAGGAATACCATTAAGCATTTGTCTAACTCCTGAGCATGATCCACCACCAAACAAGCAAGTTTTCTTTCCCACCCAGCCCCTCAGACACCTCTTTCCTCCCTCCTATGCCACCCCAGCAGCAAGGGATGAACATCTACCTTCGAGGTGCATGAGCCCAGGGCCTGGCTGTCAAGTTGCCGCAAGGATGACCGTGGGCCTCTCCTTAAGCGTAACTCTGCTGTTACGCTTTCACGATACTACCACTATCTTTCAGGAAGACATTTATTCTCCAAACAGACAATCATGAATTTATTCTCATTCCACTCCTTACTAAAGGAAGGTAGTAACAGCCCTACTGATGAGTCAGGACACTGCAATTTTGATTCTCAACAGCTGAGAGATGGTCTTGCATGGCAGGGACACTGCAGCCAGCACATACCTGCACCAGTCTTCGTTGGAGCAGATATTTAGAGTGGCAGAGCTGAAGTTTATAGAGCTGAAGCACTATAAGCACATTACAGAATTATTATAGGATCACTTTAATGAACATGTCCTTGCCAGAAGAAGTTAACTTTTCAACTGCAGGTCCTCGCTTTTGTTGCCCTTTATAATTTCCATCTATTGTTCATATATTTATATATTTAAGGTCACTGGCTTAGCAGCATGTATTGCAGGTCTAACATGCTGAGAAAAGCTATTTATGTCTTGACACGGCTGTCTACTATAGCTGTAGATTTCTAACAACTTCAATTTGAAAGAAGTCTTATAAGGAAACCTCCAACTATTGCATCTGGAAGATGTCGAGTTAGCCCGGCCAACAGGTCTCACCACACCTTTAAGGGAAAGGGAAGTCAAAGAGCAACTGCCAGAGTACAAGCTGTAGCTGGAAATTATTTTGTGTACTGCAAAAGAGAAGCAAGAAAGATAAAAAAGCAGCAGTCATCTCAAAGAGTTAATTCCTGTGGTCACTAAAGCAGCCAAGGAACAATTATACTGGAAACTGTAACAAAGTAAAGGTGCATAAAGCAGGGTGCTGTAATTCTGTTGTTTGCAACAACCGTGAAAGAAGAGAAAAATTAATTATAAAATTAATAATAACTGATTCTGATCCAGCTAACTAAGGAGTTTTCCTTTCCCACAGTATAGCTTTAGAAAAAGTAGCTTTTACCCTTCTCTGCTCAAAATTGTTAGGGGATAACATTCACAGCACACTCACAGCGTATGAAGCAATTAACTGCTTTTGTGGGCAACTAATCACTGATGCAAACAAAATGGATGCAAAACATCTGACGGTCACAAAACCTGTTGAGATTTTTCACAATGCTGCAAACATTACTTTGGCTATGAGGCAAGATGAAAGCAAGTGAGCAACGTTTGACAGGCACAGTACATGTTTTTATTACCTCATGGGGTTTTGTGGTTCTGTGCCACAGACGTGGCTCCCTACTGACAATACCCTGGAATTTTGCAAAGGCAGGAATTTTTTAAAAACTGCATGAAAAAAAAAAGCCCCCAAAACAGTGCAGCTGTGGAATTCAGCTATTAATAGACACTTGACTCTGCAGCTACCACTTACCTCTCTATTAGGTGGTGTAACGGATACGTAGCTAGTTAAAATTGCAGCAATGCCTCCCAACTTGTATTTAGCTTTGTTTCAGACCTCTAGAAAATCCTATATACCTGAAAACCTGCTCGCTTTTCCCAGCATTACCAGGAAATCCCATCTTTCTTATGCTGTTACACTTTCATGATACTACCACTATCTTTCAGGAAGACATTTATTTGCCAAACAGACAATCATGAATTTATTCCACTCTTTACTAAAGGAAGGTAGTAAGAGCCCTATTGATGAGTCAGGACACTGCAATTTTGATTCTCAACAGCTGAGAGATGATCTTGCATGGCAGAGGACAAGTTTTATTTAAACGGTGTCTCATTTTTTCCTGTGGGCTGATGCTTAGGAACAGTTTATCTAACAACACTGGTCAGTTCACATACTTATCTTGGTTTTTTTTTCCTGTTCCTTACATCCCACATTCACAGAGGTACAAAAGTTACTTTCCAAATCAAGAAACTAAACAGTTACCTGCATAGGTACTAAACACATTATTTAGCCAGTTCAAGCTAACTTGAACTATTTTCAGCCTATGAAGGGCACAGCCCATTTTTAAAGCATGTAAGCTTCTTTTAATCCATTTAGACAACTGGTCCCTTGACAGATCATCACATGGCCTTTTATAATTAAAGAATGCCTGTGAGTTAGCATCATAAACTGTGCATGTCGGAGAGATGTGCTTTTCAAAGAAAGCAACAGGTGTGGGGCATAGTCTGTATTTGAAAAACAAAACTGTAAATAGAGACAAGTAACATCACTTGTGGCACCCAAACAATGAGATAATAAGTGTTCATCAAGGAAAAAATGACACAGATTACACAGTGGACTGAGGTAGGATGGACTTGGGCATCATTGGGTCAGGTAAGCTGCCTGTACAGTACCAGATTTTGAGCTGTAGAGAACCCATAACTGAGAGAACACAGTGAAAATTATTCTTTTCCCATTCCTAACATTGGGATAACAGGAGGAAGATGTGAAATAAATGCCATTAAGCATGTCATACAATGCAGATATATCAAATACAAACCCCCGCATTTTCTGAAAAGGAGGACAAAAGTTTTGCTCTCAAATATATTCACATACTATTCACATTCACAGGTAAGAAGAACCGTACTCTAAGAAAAGTTTCAACTTTCCAAAATGCAAGCTTTTCCATTTAGCTGGACTTGGCCAGGAGCGCAGGAAGCACCACTGCTCACGCATGACTGCCGAGCAACTGCCAACTCCCAAGGCTACTTCAGGTTCTGGGAAGTAAACCAAAAGTGCTTTAGAAACTTTTTGATCAGAAAACTTTTGGACTTCGGTCAAACGACTATTATTCAAGCTCACTGTCTTTCTGGCAGTCTCATTAAACTATTGAATGCAACGGACATTTGACTTAACACTAGCATTGGAGACTCAAAAGCAGCAGCAAGAAAGTTTTGCCTAATGTTTGCCGAGAGTCATAATTTTCTTGACTTTCTGGTATCTTCCTACTAACACTTTTCTTTATGTAACTAATATAGGGAAGAAAAAAGATATCCATCAGCGTTCCAAAGCACTACAAACAGTGCGGTCATGTCAGCCTCAAGAAGTTTTTAATCAGGCTGTTTGTAAATTAGTAACGCAGTCAAATTCAGATCTGTGTTGCTGTATTCCTTAGAAAGTTGCAGTGCACTCAAAGCACATCGGACTTCCGAAGTGCTGCTCCTCACACAGAAGCACAGGTTTCCTCTATATTTCCTAGTTTGAGACCTTGACAGCTTTGCTCTTGGTCTCCTTTGTATGACATAACTTTCTGCAGTTGAATCAGAGGCTGCTGAAAGCTTCCTCTAATAAAACCCCCAAGGGGAAAACAAGACATAGACAGCATGATGACAATGATGATGACAAGACTGGTTTCCATCATTGTGAAAGAATTTCTTCAACTTCATGTTCCAGTCCTCTAACACTCACTGGCATGAAACACGCCTCAGCAACAGGCACAGAATAACATTAGCTGTTACTACCAGTAATTTTTATAACTACCCACTGGCACGCTAGAAGAGGCTAGAGCACCCCCAGGATTCTCATCTCCATTTTGCTACTAGTTTCTTAGGGCATAATGAATACGTCACCTTCAATTTTCTTTATCGTTAATTAATCATTTACATTTAATGCTTTTAAATTAAAGTAACAAGTATGAAATAAATACCTCTGGTGATATAAATATATGTAAAATGAAGAAATTTGTAGGAAGCAAATACACAAAGAAAGTGATCAGTTAAACTACCTCTATTGTCTCAGTCCTATACAAATTTGGTGTGCTTTATGCAGGGAGTAGTGCTATGTATTTCTTAACAAAAATATGCCACCCAAGAGACTAAAGAGATTTTGGCAATTAAGAGCTGATGCCTCTCAACCTCGGGTTCAATTGCCTGGGGAGGAGATCTTCAAGTATTTAATACCCTCATACCACATAAAATCCTGTCCAGTTGCTGGATTAAGTTGCTGGTACATACAACTTTTTTCAGGGAATCAAACGTGGTACCTTTTTCAGACTGCCCACACAGCCAGGCTTGCTCTAACTCAATGAGTATAGCTGGTATAAAAACAGCGAGCAAAACTTCAGAAGTAATTTATTACCCGCTAAGAGAGGAGCAATTCTTCTGAGAAAATAAAAAGATAATAATTCTTCCATATCTAAACTTATCACTACCTCTTTTAACAAATGCCTCGCAGAGCCTAGATTACTGACTCCATGGAAAAGGGCCAGAGGAGTTGTGCTAACACATGGAGACGGACAGCTTATGTTGACACATCCAAGTGCCCTGCCCTTCAATATTCTCGCCTACTCCCTTCTAAACTGGCTCAAGATTTGGCTAGACATTTTTTCCCCTTTAGAGTGATGAGCAGCCAAACACAGTATACAAAGAACAGTAATCAAGTTGAAATAGAGGATTATGCATGTCTCTAGCAGCACTGTGTATTTTGCAAATACAGCTAAAGCCTGCGTGGAGGTAGCACTGCAACATATTAGACACCGCACACATCAGCAGTAAACAACTTTGACAGCAATATTTGTTTTCAGATACCAAAGCAAAGATTCTCAGGGCAAGATACTGTTTGTTTGCTGTGTGAGAACGGGGTTGTATTATTTTTTCAGATGTCTGTGAGTCTTCTTATACCTTTCACTCCCTTGACAGAATATAATCATGGACTGATTTCCTCAAATGAATGCATCCCAAATGATTCTCTGTATCCTCAAAAAAAAGCAGACAGATATACCCATGAGTAATATTTGGACCAGACACATGTATTATGGGGCATGGAGGAGTTTTAACAGCTGTATTGTTCTAATGCAGCTGTTCACAATTACTGGCATGCGTTATGAGGCACTTTTGATTACTGCGTGTTTAATCTATATATAAATGCATTATTTTGCTACTCAAAAGTTTGGCATTTAGATGGTATCTGCAAGGCTTCAAAACTGTAGTCTATCCGTGATGCCCCAGCTGGCTATTTCAAAGTGTGCCAAGAGAATTAAAATGTCACTAAAGATCACACCACTCTGGGAGGTATCTGCGTTATTTTAAGAAGTGAAGATAAACTGTGGCCAACTTCACATTGTTTCCTTAAATCTTTCACTCAATAACTACGGACACTGCTTAAAATAAACGTGCAAGGTCAATGGCACCACAATTTACACGCTAGCTAATGAGCCCTTGAAATTTCAAAAAGGTATTGGATAGGCTGCACAGGTCAAACCAGAAATGAGTAGAAAAGTTTCACCTGAGAATGTGAATGGCAAATCGGCACCAGTCATACAGGAGAACCTACACACTCTTTCAAAGGCATTAGCAAGAAAATCTGCTATTTGAGAGTGGAGTTGGGGAGAACATTTAAGTTATTTACCTGAAATGCAAGAACTCTGAAAGCATTGGCTCACTGGCTGCAGAAAATATTTGTTACAAACAGTTGCATGCTAATTCGATCCTGCAAATTATTGTTATATGAGTGCAGTTTTAGTAACAGATACCATCCTGGTAAGCCATGGTGAGGAGTGCAACTCATAGTCTACTACTTGAAGGCATTTTTTCTGGGCGGGTGGAAAAGTCATGGGTCTCAGCTGCTTCCTACAACATTTTTTAGGCATGCATTTGACTGGGAGCTAGGAAATAACATTATGCGAAACATTGGTCTCCACACTGTAAGTTGTACTTCTTGGGCAATCTCTTTGGACAAAGATGAAAAGCTCAACTGTCCAGACATCTTTTCTTAATAATGCACTTATGTTAAGCAGACCAGGGACCAATATTATTTTTCTTGGCCCAACTGCTATCTCCGAGAGGAAATATCTACAAACAAGGAGAAGAGAACTTCACTGAGCTATGGAAGGCTTAAGATTTCTGCAGTCTTGTGCAAAAATGAGAAGGCATTTCTTCACACTCCTGAAACATATTCTGTGTCATTACACAAAGCTTGGGTCAGGAACCATGGTTTGGAAACCAACAAAGTAGTGCTGGCCGTCTTCTAGTCTCCATATGTGATATCCCATGGTCGTCTTCACTCTAGCAGTGTCCAGCTGCGGCAGGCACATGCACAAAGCCTGATTTTTGCAGGGCTCTCACCAGAGCTAATCCTTGCCTAGCCAAGCTTTTCCTACAGACTTGACCAGCCCCAGAGGTACGGAGAATTTGAAATGGTTGCAACCACAAGAGCTCCCTAATCCCACACTGAAACACTTCAACATCTACCATCACAGAACCGTGATCATCTTTTGGGCCCTGCCCATTTCTGCCTATTTCCACCAGTTTTGTCCTTTTGCCTCCCTGCCTGACCATTAGCAATCTACAGTGACCTAAAGCAGGGAAGAGTATTAGACCATTAATGGCACATACACTATCTTCATTCAAACATTTTGACCTAAATGGGTAGCAAAGAGGATGCATCAGACTTTCCTAAGAAGAGCAATGAAAAAAACCCAAACCAAAACATACAAAAACCACCACCCCAAAATCCACTCAGATGGATGACAGACAAAGAAAAGGAAAAACATTGAAAATGTCAAGAGCTAACTTAATGATTTGGTGACTCATCATGAGAGGAGTCTTCCATGGTGTTTAAAAAAAACCCAGAACAAACACAAAACCAAACAGCAGGAACTTGGTGCGTCATAAAAAGGATCAAATGAATTCTTATCATTTTTTAAGAATAAAATCATTTGGGTGAATTATACAATGAACAGGGTAGTGAAGAATAAATATCTAATGTTTGCAATTACTCCAGCTCACCCTCATACTTCCTTTGGGCCTCACCCACAGTGTGCAGCTATTCATGATATCTCAACAAGGAGACATTCTCTAGTGCTAATGTACTGGGGAGGAAAAGGGGAAAAAAAATCACCTTAGCCAAGAAAAATATCCATGATCAAAACTAAAGGTGTAGCTTTAAAATAGTTGCCATGAAATGACATCCTCAGATAAAACCACATAGCAAGCTACAACCTTCCCCATCTCTCTTTCCCAAAAAAAGAAAAGGAAAACAAAAGGAATGGTTTCACAGGGTCCTTTACTCGGATCTTGATCAAAGATGTGCTGTGTCTGCTAATTACTGGCTTCTGGCAGAAACAGTTCACGTCCAGCCCTGCAAGGTATTACGTTTCTCCAGGAAGGCAGCTAAATGCCTGAGGCTCCATTATCTTTAACAGCAGATGAAGTCCTTCTCATTAAACAAAGAACACTTTTTTTCCTCCACATCAAGAGAAATTCAAAACTTCATAACTGTATTTTATTCCAAAATGTATTTGTTATTTCTAGGATAAAAATAAACACATCTAAGTCAGGAATCCATCCTCCCTACCAAGGTAAGTCTACCAGATTATACCACCTATACCACCACACTACACAAAATGTAGTTCTGATTTCTCCAACCTCTTTTTTTTTCCCTTTGAAATGTTCAACAATAACACTGAGTTGATATATTATTAATTTTAGCACCGGCATGCTACCCCTTCTCACCTCTATGCATTCTGCATAACAAAATCTGTAAGTGGTATTTGTTCTTTATTTGCAACAACTACATTGTGTGTCAGTAAAATACTTAACTTTAGCAGCTAATGTAAGTAAGCACCATTTGTTTTTGTTAAAAAAAAAAAAGTGACCCATAGATTTTACTCAGTAGTATAAAATATTGGTTCTGAAATGTATCTGGATCCTAAAAAAAACCCCCAACCCTAACAGCTTCTCACAAAAGTGGCTAGGAAGTGCAGGAAGCAATTTTCACTTACACGAGACATCTAATTCTCTTCTCCCCAGCCCCATTTCCTGCCAAAATACCTTCTATACAATAACTGAGATTTGACATTGAGTTTTGCCTGATTTTGTTTTTTTAAATGACGGTCTTGTTTACCTGAGTTGTGCTGAAACTTGATTTTGTCCCAACTTCCATGTAAACCTAAGACATCCATTCACAACACTGTGCCACCTCAGCGTAGCAGCCCTGCCACAAGCGGAATTTCTGACTGCCCTTGCTCCAACTTGCTCAAATTATGCTAGGAGCTTTCTGCTCCAGGAACGCTTCCTTCAGCCAAGTGTAATAGGTACAAAAATCCCACAACCATACTCTTTGTGTAATTTAGTTATTCAGTGTTGCTTCTTTGTAGGCAGCTCCAAGAGATGCCACACAAAAGCATCAGTCCCAGCACTCACTTAACTATCACATTCATGGGGTGGACTCTTATGGGTTAAGACGACTTTGTGGAAAATGACTGACTTGTCAAGCCACCACCTTTCTTCCGAAACTTGGAAAGGCGTTAACTGGCAACTCTTTTGGCCAAGCGACTCCAAGATTACTATCGGCAGCAGGCACGCTTACAAATTTCAGTACTTGAGAGGCCTTGAATGGAAAATATTACATGTTTTTGTATTGCAAAAACTGTTATACATTATACTTAGCACAGTATGTGTATTTTAGTGACTCCATGTGTCACTGAAACTTATAGTCTGCTCATGTGGAGTGGTTTTGTATGTAAGGGAAAAATAATCTGGTAGTAATTGAGAAGCATTAGTTATCTCTGAAGTCACTGTGCTCATTAAAACTTTGGCTTCCTAAGGTCTGTAATGCATTTTAAGAATGTATTCAACATTCCATTTTTTGCATAGAAGCTTAGTAGTTAGACAGGATACTATATGGTCAATAGGCTAACTACCCTGGGTTTGGTCATTTTCCCTCCAAAAGACGTTATGTGATTGTTGAAAGTCCCCTCTGCTGAAGCTCATGTTATTTCCACAATTCATTCCCTTCTGCCAAGATGTTCTCTCTTGTACGGCAGCAATCACTCGTAACTTAAACGCAAACAACAGACTAGGGAAAAAAAAGCAAGGCCCCCCCCCCCCCAAACAATTCCCACTTAGAAAATCCATTTAATTGCTCAATGAAGACTTTATTCCAAAGTCTATTCCAAAGAAAGCAACATCAAACACCAGCTTCCAAACAATCTCACCTGCTGACATAAATTCTCTATAAAGTTTGTGTGTCTCAGACAATGGCTTATAGCCTCTCAAATTTCACCATTTTTATTTTGGAAGACTTCATGCTCAGCCACACCCACATAGAACTAACTTCTAAAATCTTCAGGGTTTTTTAGGGTTTTGGGGTTTTTTAGTGGTATTTTAATTGTATCTTGGTAAGAATTTAAAAAGCTAGGAAATTAAAGCTTGCTAAAACTGTGGAGAAAAATGCTCAGCAGACATTATAAGCTTAAAAGTTGTAAGGCATTAAGGGGAATATTGAAGATCCCAAAATACAAAAGCATATAAATCTGTTGTGAGTTTAAATGTAAGAGAGATTGAAATAAGTTGCAAATTTCATTTTAACAGACAGGCTCCACTCACCTTACACCATCCACAAGAATGCTGGAAAAAAGATAAAGCTAAACTTGCGCCAACTTTTTACAAAGTATGCACCAAACACTTTGTTAGCGTGAAGTTCAGCTAAGACTAAACTGAGAAAATAAGCAAGAATAAGAATAATTTACTCAGTTTATAAGAGAAGTAGATGTCATTAAGTATAAATAAACAAACAAACAAACAATTAATAAACGCAGGTTCAGTTCTGGTTCAAACGGGCACAACTCCCTTCACTGTAGCTACATGAATTCTCTTTTGAACACCTACGGCAAGTGAGCAAACTTGCCCAATTTTTCAGTGGGCAAATTACTCCCTGAAGCGTTCTTGAGATATTTCCAATAACTTTTTTTTTTCCCATTTCATACGTATGCATTTATTGCTACTGGTTTTATTTTTAAACTCTTATGGATCAGAAGCAAAGGCAACCTTTGTTGTCTTATATTTTTGTAGAAGAGACAGTCATTCAGCAATATGAGCCACCACTGACATCTGTGCTGAGGATGTGCCACATAATTTTTGCTGTGGTTTTTTTTCCCCCCAGTGTTTGCTATTTCTTTTCCTTCTTCGGCAAAAAGTGACACTACCTTTCCTTAAAAGCTTCCTCATTCTTTGGAGCGTAATACTCTTCTCGCAATTGCTTCCCTCCTCCTCTGCTCCCTTTGCTGTACCTGTGTATCTAGAGGCCCGCTGTTCCCACTTCTCAGAGCTCCCCGAAACTGGCAGCATCACGCACTTCCCTTGCATCGATGAGTTGCCTCAGCCTTGGGGAGAGCAAGGACCTGGCACCTCCGGCGGCAGCCGCTGCTGTCAGGCCGTGTGCAAGACAGAGGAGCAAACGCCAAACAAACGCAACACGTTAAAAGGGCAGTTCAAAACCTTTGTAAAGTCGAGGTAGGGTCTCTCAAACCTCCTTACTCATCACAGGAAGGAAGGGAAATTTTTCTTTCAGTGAAGTTTTTGGGCACAGGCTCAAACACAGAAGGGCTCCACCAGGAACGCCATGAGGTCAGGAGGAAAGCATGTCCTCTGGGGCTCTGCCCCCGCTGGGAACCAAATTCCTTTCAAGACCAGAAATGGCTGCATCTCCATGAATGAAGGAATGTGCCCAAGAGCAACTATGCAAAGACAAAGTGCATTTATTTTTTTGGGAGGTGGGTGGAATAAGGATTCCTCTGTGACTAAACTGAAGTGTCAAGGGAATCCTCAAGACTTCCTAGCTCAGGTCTCAAACCACAAAGTTGACAAAGGCTCAAATCTGGTGCAGACACTGCCAAAGAGCAGAAAAGGTGCACAGAAGTAGGTAAAGAAAATTGACAATTTTTTCCTGCATAACTCACTGTGCATTAGGTGAAAGTGGGGGAACACCGTGCACAAAGCTGGAGGAAAATGCAATAAATAAAAAAAAAACAACCAACGTGAGAAAACACTTTCCATCTGCACACAGCACAAACACCCTGATGTTGTCAGCCTGTCTGGGACAAGAGTCATGGTGATAGATATATGAAACAACGCCCATAAGACCCCAATTTAATTATTAGTTACAAGTGTTTATGATAATCAAACCCACATCTCTTGCGTAAGCAGGGGTTACAAAGGCATGGTTTACTTCTTACCCCCACCTCCTCTGCTGAATCATCAGATACCAGCCACAACGGGTCTGGATACCAGACTAGCAGGTTCACTGATCCAATATGCTCCTCTACAGCCATCTCTACAGTTTTTCAATTCTCTTATTATTTTTCAGGGTTAGTGTTCAGACCAGAACACATCCACTGAAACAAATCCTATTCAGTGTCAGGCCAAAACACATCCCACTGGAAAATGTGAGGTGGTGGTGGGGATGTAAAAATCAATATATACACAGCTCTTTGTTATTCAACCACCAGGCAAAGCTGGATTTTGCTTCTAATATGGAACTAACAGAAGCATTAAAAGACGAAACTCTCGGGTCTATTCTACAGGGCAATGAAACTGCACAGTGTGTTTTGCACCAGAGCATCCAAGAGTCCACCTTTCTTCTCATTTTATTTTCTTGTAGGAAGCATCTCTTTGGGAAGTGAAACCTGTGTGCACTCCAAAACCTAAATATTATTTAACAGTTGAAAGCAGATTTACAGCATCACCAAGATGTAAAAGTACAATGGTCAATATTTGCCTACAGGTTCTTAACAAGAAAATATTTGGGGAAGAACACAGACACTTTAGTTCACAAGGAACTAAACAAAAATTACAGGTAATAGTCAGCCCTGATTTAATGGTCATCATGACACTTTATTTTTCTCAGTATCTTCTACTGAAGTTCTCAGAGCCTCAACAGCTGTCAAGTAAGATCAGATTTGACTGTGTGAACTGTAGGTAAAGGTTATCTGCATGAGAGAACTTCTAGTTTTAGGAATTAGAACATTAAAGCCAAACCAAATCTGCTGCAAATCCAAAAATGGAACTAGAATTCATGAATTAAAAACCTACGCTTAACCACTAAATCAGTTCTGACAAATACAATAACACCTGAAATATAAAGATCACTCATGTAAAACATTTTGCAAGTAATACAGCATCTTAAAAAAAAAAAAAAGCTGTAATTAGCCGCTGCATACGTTGGGTAATATTACTAGAGAAACTAAAAACCATTTTGCTACAATATGCCGCAGTGCTTATGGAGTATTGGTGACTGTCACCGTGAATATCGCGGAAGTACTTTAGAAAATAAGGAAATGAAAGCCAGAATTGCATCAAAGGCCTCCTGGAAAATAATATGCCATAAAGATCACTTCAAATGAAACAGAAAAGTGATATTCTTAGGATTGTGTTCTGATGGCTTGCTGTAACTCATTAAAGGAAAACAAAACAAAACAAAACTACACTCCCCTCTGAGGATTAATGGGAGGAAAAACAGTTACCAAAAGAGCTTCTGGAAAAACAGCTTCCATGAACCTTTTCCTCAAAGTAACTAAAAAACAGGACTTCACTGGGAAATCACACTAAGAACAAACAACATCGCTTGCCTGACAGCCATCAAAATCTGAACGGCTTGAAATTGAATGGCTCAATTTCTGCCTTTTTCAGGGGGGGTGGGGTGGGGGAACAAAACAAACAAAAAGAACCCCACAAACAAATGCCAAACCCCAACTCTCCCCACCCCCCCAAAAAAAACTCCAAAAGCCAATACTCCTTCCAGCATCAACTGTATGAGGAGAAGAGGTAAGGAGAAAAAAAAAAAAACAACGTACAGATCAAACTCCTGTGGCCACTACAGGTCTTGAAAATGGTGGTGTAGCCCAAAGCAGCTGGTATATAATGACTACAGAAAGGCTGATCTGGTACTGCACCGCCAGCTGAGAGTAAACGCTTTCCCCTCATGCAGGAAGTTGGCACTTCGACCTATTAAAGAGAAACGTTATAGCATATCCCACAGATATGAATAGTCAGGAAAATTAACTCCTGTGGGTTTTCAAGAGATTTTTTTAGAATTCCAGAATGAAGATTGCCTTAGTTTTCTTCCTGCATTCCTAAAATACATATCATGTTTTGGAAATAAATTTAATCTACAAATTAGAAGCATATATGCTATTAAAGGTCGCTTAGGAAGAGTTGCAACTCTTCAAAGTGGGGATGTTTGAACATGTATTGCATGTTCTTCTTCCACCCTTTGCTAGCAATGAAAAGGCTTTTCAACACCTGGAACATAAATCAACTTAAAAGACAAGCAAAACTAACTTGAAGAGTTTGCAACCTGCAGGTTGCTATTAGGCAGTAGTCAAACTCCTCGTAACACTGGTTACCACTCCAATCAACCTAGACGTATTTTCTGTATTAAATTTCAGCTTGCAAATGTGAGTTCTTGCTTGCAGTAAGAACATATACATTGAAGCACATGGAGTGCATTAGGTGCTTCCCTGCCGTCCACAAAGATACTCCCTCAACTCGGCTTTTTCGCATTTTGAAAGACAGGATAAAGCTATTGGTATTGATGGTTGGACTTGATGATCTTAAAGGTCTTTTCCAACCTTAGTGCTTCTGTGATTCTGTATTACATAAAGTTATTTTAAATCACAAGCAGTAGTTTATCATTAACTTGTGTTTTACTGACTAAATAGAGGGATATTGGCTGTCCAGCACATGCCGAGATCAAGAAAGCTGCTCTAATTTCCAGGTATTTCCTACTGAAGTACACCATTTCAGGTAAAATATATTTAAATTAATCATCACTGATTTCTGTCTGTGAAGACAGGAACAATTGTGTCAGATCTCAGCTAGAATACAGATTAGTTTTAGTTTAGTTTTGAAACAGAGTGAAAAGAGTCTTTTAAACTACTGTACATCTAAACACCAAGCCCAAGCTATTACCCTTCTAATGATCTGCTTGTGTAAAACTTTTTAAAACTCGTATAATCTTTTTCACGGTATATTTTTTGTTTTAGCTATTGAGTCTTTGTTATAAAAAAAGTCTCATATCAGAGTAGTTTAATCCCTATAGCAGAACTATAATGGATGGCAATTATTATTGCATCTATCTTAAAACATTGTAATTAAAGATTATAGTCCATATAATAACAACAGGTGATAAACACTTATTCTTTGGCTAGTCCCAATATATCTGAAAGACATGTGTGGTTTCAGACCTTACAGCAAATATCTATAGGGTCAGCAAGATCTCTTACATCACTTAAAAAAAAAAAAAATCTTTACTCCAATGTCTGAAAACAAGCCTTAAAAAAAAAAAGAAATAAGAGACAAAGCAGCTTTAGATTTTGTCATATTTCTCAGATGCCTGTGTTATGCAACAACTTGTACAAAGCAAAGCCACAGACATTTCTCAACAATTAAGGGGAAAAAAGCAAGACGACCGGCTAAGGCCCTTTAGTTACCAGTTGATCCATTGCAAACAGGTGGGACCTTCTGGGATCCAACATTTTCTCCCTCCATTCTCAATGAGGGACTCTCAGGTTACACAAGACTTGCAAACCTTCTCCCTCAAGCACTCACTACCCTTCAAATAGTGATGCCCCACTTATAAGCAGCTGGGTGGGAAGTAATAAGGCTTTGCTGGTTATACCGTCTGAGCTATCCTCCTAAGCCGCCTCTCAACTGACCAACTCTTAACTCCGTTGAGGACTTGGGTTATGAGGGCAGGAATCCTGAAAATTTATCCCATATTGAACTACAGGCTCCCAGCTTGTGAGAGGCAATTACTTCATAATGACCTCTTTATTTTCATACAAATGAAAGGTGGAGTTTTGAAATATCCTCCTAATCTGACTGCCCTCTGGTTCAGCCCACCACAGTACAGTAAGTACACAAAACCCCAAAAGCATAATGGTAAATATGCTTCAATCGCTCCAACTCAAACATGGTATTTTGCATTTCTCTGGGGGCAAACAAACAAAAACCCTCAGACACATTGCGTGTTTCCTGAAATAAATGTTTAATTCCAGGGCTGCTTTGCTTCTCTCTCTTTGCCTTTTTTTCTCCCCTCCGTGTTGGTATCAATGATATGGTAGGGGAAAGAAAAAAAAAACACATGGGGAAGGCAGCTATTGCTTAACTAGCTCTCTCACTCCCACCCATTTTCCTGGCAGATGGGTAGGTATGATCCTGCAAAAGTCACCGATCCAATTTTACCCCGCAACCTGCCATTTTCATCCCAGCAACATTCCTTTGAACTTCCAGGCAAGTCTTTAGTTTGTCAGGTTCACTTAGCTGCAGCATGTTTTGTGGTTCATCTAATTGCTAGCTGACGTGCAGCAAAGTGCTGTGCACAACAAAAGATTTTGAATTCCAGCTGGAAGCAAGAGCTGTACCCTTCCATTCACTTAGTTCGTGGGCAGGCTTTCCAAAGGCATGGCTTAGCAAGCAAAACCTGTTCAGCTGCTAAATTAGGAGCAAAAGCTGTCTACCTTGCCTCCAATAAAAAAAAAAGTGCATATACTTACGCACCGGGACACCTTTGTATGCAAAGAAGAAAGCCGCATCTTCATTAGCTTTGAATTCTTTGGACAACTTTTTACCCAATGCCGCTTACTTTCAAAACCCAGATAAAACAGGAGGACTTAAGATGGCAACGTACAACATAAAAAAAAAAAAAGCAAAACCCTTTCAGTTTTAGAAAAGCTCCTGTTAAGATGCAAGGGTGTGAGCCTGGAAGGCTTCAGGTCAGCTGTCACCCTGCGCCTCGGGCACACACCAGCAGCCACAGTCTCCGATGCCGCCTGTGAAGGCACCAGCCCACGCTCTGAGAAGAACATCTTCAAGAAGACACCAGCAGCAGAGTCAAGAGACAGGAAGGCCGCCAGGCTCCAGACCAGCAGCACCTCACCTCCAAGTCCAGAACCTGGTGTTTACAAAGCTCACAAGAATTTGAAGAGCCTGCACAGAGTTCACAGGATTTACTTCAAAGAAACACCGCCTCGGAAGCGGGTTCTGCAAATTTGCAAATTAAAGGCGGCTTTCTCAGCAGCACCCGCTTACTGTACATTGCACAGCAGCGTTGGTCCTACAGGTCAGGTTACTTCCAGGCCCAAAGGTCAGGCTGACAAAAGCCCTTGGCGATTTTCATGCCGCGAGGCACACAACCTTGGATCACCTCTTCCTCAACAAGCTACGTACCGAACGTCCCCGTGGGCCGCCGCCGGGCGCCACGG
>NW_010552787.1:0-1240 GCF_000687285.1 Phaethon lepturus
GGTCAAGTTCTCTTGCACATGGCTTTGAAGCTACCTTTACACAGGAGCTTTTTCTTATGAAGCACAACGGGCTGATCAGCTTTGTCACCAGGGCTAGTTCAAAGCCTACGCAGCAGGAAGCAACTGCTGCCTGACAAGGCTTCTTTATATCCCACGGGAGCTCAGTGGTTGTAACACACTTTCTGGTTTTCCTTGGGAGACAGGGGGGACCAAAGCTCTTGCATGAGAGCGTACCTTGGTCGGGGGAGGCAGGGTAAAAACAGTGTGGCCGTCACAGGCATGGCTGTCCTGGGCTGTGAGATGTGCAAATGCTTGCAGAAAGCTCTGGGAATGCTTTTTTACCTGTGCCAAAGTGTTCCTGCTGCTACCCCAAGAGTGACCCGCCCGAGCTCTGACATCTGGAGTCAGTCTGCCTCCGGTGTGACAGGAGGCTGCCACGCTTTGGAGCAGACATTCTCTGGTGGGCTCAGAGCAGGTGCCTTTGCTGACTTCTAGACTTCATGTGGTTGTCATGCTCATGGACAACCCCATCTCTGTTGATAGTCCTTCATAAATTCGAAGGATGCCATGAAGTACATGAATTCTGCCTCTCCACTCCGCTGTGGCAAGACCCCAGCTGGAGTACTGTGTCAGGACCCTGCACTTGGCCATGCTGAACCTTAAGAGGTTCACACGAGCCCATTCCTCGAGCTTATCCAGGTCCCTCTGGACGGCATCCCATCGCTCAGGCGTGTCAACCGCACCACTCAGCACAGTCCACAGTCCATCAAATCTCTCTCTCTCCAATTTAGAGAGAAGGCTGTTGTGGGGGACTGTCTCAAAGGCCTTACAGAACTCTGGATAGACGACGTCGGTTGCTCTTCCCTTGCCCACTGATGTGGTCCCTGCATCACAGAACGCCACTAGGTTGGTCAGGCAGGACCTGTCCTAGGTGAAGCCATGCTGACTGTCTCGAATCACCTCCCTGTCGGGAGGTAAGTTGACATCTCACTGCAAAAGAGGCAGTGTCAGGCCCCAAAATGAGTCAGACCCACGTTCAAAAATCAGGTGGTCAAGCAGCAGCCTTAAAAACTTCCACCTTGTGGAATACTCCTGAAATAAATTCTCTTTCTCCTTTTGTCCCCTAAATGGCATTGAAACTGTGACTTTTCTTCTCTTGCTTTTTTTTAGAACTAAAGAAGATAGTAGGTGGAGCAATGATTACCATTTTTCCGGAGAAGCATTAGTGGCCAAAGGTCAT
>NW_010552788.1:0-573 GCF_000687285.1 Phaethon lepturus
CATCCCTGGTGGGTTTGGGCTCTCTGGTAATTTTTAAACTCAAAATAGCTCGTTGTTTGTTTAGGGGGTCCAGAGCACCCCCAGGTTTTGGGGGGAGGGCGGGCTCAGCCCCCCCGCCGCGGTCGCGCGGCCTTCTTCCTGTCCCCGAGGAAAACCCCGGTGATCCCAACCGACCCCGGGGAGCGGCCGCGGATCCCGGGGGGAGCGAGTTCTCTCCCGGTTGTTGCCCTCACGTCTCCTTCACCAGGAAACAACTTGCACTTTTAAACCGAGTTCGTTACCCTGGCGGCTTAACGAGGAAGAAATTTGGGGCCCCCCACCCCACCCTGGGCTGCTGGAGTCCGATCCCGGTGGGATTTTCTTATCCCGAGCCAAAAATGTGGATTTTTGAGGGTTTTTTTTAACCTATTTCATCACTTTCAGCTGGAAATGGAGGCCCGGCTGGATAATTTTGCGACGGCTGAGTATCCGTGGCCACTGGCCCGGCAAATCTGTGTGCCGCCGGCAATTCCCCCCGCCCCAAACCTGGTCAGGATGCCAGGAGGGTTATTAATTGGGGGGGGGGGGGGGCCA
>NW_010552788.1:620-1232 GCF_000687285.1 Phaethon lepturus
GGGCTGCGCCCCCACCCCCTGATCCCCTTCGGGGTCCCCCCGGCTCCCAGCCGGTTTCGCCACGGGGGATTTCGGTGAAGCCCGAATTTAGGGATTTAGACTCGGTTTTGTCTAAAACGGGATGTTTCTGGCTCTTTGGTTTATTATTATTATTTGGTTTATTATTATTAGGTTTATTATCATCAATTAATTCTTATACTTGGTTTATTCTTATTATTCGGTTTCTTATTAATTTTATTTCTATTATTCGGTTTCTTATTTGGTTTCTTACTGTCAATTTATTATTATTCGGTTTCTTATGTGGCTTGTTTTTGTTATTCAGTTTCTTATTTGCTTTATTTTTATTATTTGGTTTATTATTTGGTTTATTTTTATTATTATTACTATTCAGTTTACTGTTATTATTTGGATTCTTATTCTTTTTTTCTTCTTACTCGGTTTCTTATTGTCAATTTATTATTATTATTCGGCTTATTCTTATTATTTGGTTTATTCTTGTCATTTTATTACCATTATTCGATGACTTAACCCGGCAGATTTGCCTTTCGCTTGCTGCCTGATTTCCCAGGACCGAGGCAGGGGTGCAGGCAGGGGCGCAGGCTGGCGGGGGGG
>NW_010552788.1:1261-2752 GCF_000687285.1 Phaethon lepturus
CCCCTCCCAGACTCTGCCTTGTGCCGGGAAGCGGCACAGAGCCGACTGCTGAGCCAGTAAATCCCTTTTTTTAGCCAGCAAATCCCTTCCTAAGCTGGGGGGGTTGTGCCTGCCCCCCAAATTTGGGGAAATTTGGGTCTGCTTGTCAGTGTCAACGCCTTTTTATTCTTTTTTTTTTTCCTCCCAGCAGAGCTCTGCTCGCTGCCGAAGGCGGTGGGACCGTGCCGGGCCTCGATGCTGCGCTGGTGGTTCAACGTCACCGGCGGCTCGTGCCAAAGCTTCGTCTTCGGCGGCTGCGAGGGGAACGCCAACAACTTCCCGACGGAGCGGGAATGTCAGGAGAGCTGCGTCCTCGGAACGGGTGAGCTCACCGCGACGGGGCCGGCTTTTTGGTTTATTTTATTGTTTCGGTGTCAAATAAACCGAAATAACCAATTTGGTGGGTTATTTGTGGGGGGAGTATTGATTTGTTGTCGAGCACACCAAATTAACCCAACAAATTGGGTCATTTGGGGGTTTTTGATTGTTTTGCCATCTAAACACCCCAAAATAACCCACCAAATCGGGTCATTTTGCGGGTTTTTTTATTGTTTCAGTGTCAGACACCCCAAAATTACCCACCAGATTAGGTCATTTTGGCGGTTTTATTGTTTTGGCATCAAACACCCTAAAATAACCCACTAAATTGGGTTATTTGGCGGGTTTTAAATTGTTTTGGTGTCAAATCGGGTCATTTTGAGTTTTTTTTATTGTTTTGGTGTCAAAAACCTGAAAATAACCCACCAATTTATTTGGGTGGGGTTTTTCTATTGTTTTGGTGTCAGACACCCCAAAATCACCCACCAAATTCTGTTATTTGGGGGTTTTATTGTTTTAGTGTCAGACACCTGAAAACAATCCACCAAATTGGGTTATTTGGGGTTTTTTTTAAATTGTTTTGGTGTCAAATCGTGTCATTTTGAGTTTTTCTTACTGTTTTGGTGTCAAAAACCTGAAAATAACCCACCAAATTGCATTATTTGGGTGGGGGTTTTTTATTGTTTTGGTGTCAGATGTCCCAAAATTACCCACCAAACTGTGTTATTTGGGGTTTTTAGTGTTTTAGTGTCAGACACCTGAAAACAATCCACCAAATCGTGTTATTTGGGATTTTTCTTCTTGTTTTGGTATCAAACCCCCCTCAAATAACCCACCAATTAGCTAATTTTATTTTTTTTTATCGTTTTTCCCCAGCTTCAAAGAAACACGAGCATCGCGCCCAGCAGACCGACTCCACCTACGACGGTAAAACCTCCCGGCTCGGCGCTGCCAAATCCCTTTCCCCGCCCCGATTTCCTCAGTACCCCCCTAATCCCACCCCCACGTGTCCCCAGAACACTGCGCCGTCCCCCGAGTCACCGGCCCGTGCCGCGCCTCCTTCCTGCGCTGGTACTACAGCCCGGCAAACCGAACCTGCCGGCAATTTATCTACGGCGGCTGGCGGGGCAACAA
>NW_010552788.1:2819-3375 GCF_000687285.1 Phaethon lepturus
CCCAAACCAGGTGAGGGACAAGGGGCCCCTTGGGGACATCCCGGTGTCCCCCGTCCCCGTCTCACTCCAGTTTCCCTCCCCTCAGAAAATACCGGTGGCGCCGGCGCCGACATCGGCGGCGATTTCATCTCTACCAAAGGTAAGCGCCGTCGCGGCTCCGTTCCCCGTCGCTGGGGACGCGGGTGACACCCTAACGTCACCTCATGGTTTTTTGGGGGTGTCTTTGTCCCAACAGCGCTGGCACTGGGGGTTCTCCTGGCCGTCCTGGCGGCCATTTTGTTGGGTTACGTCACCGACGTCGCCCTTAAGACGTGCCGGAGAAAAGCGGAGCTGCCGGGAGCGGGAACGGGATGGAGCCCCGGGGACGACAAGGAGTATCTGATGAGCAACGCCTACACCCTCTGAAACGGGGCAGGGGCACCCCCTTTTTGTGGAACCCCCCCAAAGTGGGAGACCCCCCTCCTCAAAATGACTTCTCTGGTGCATTTTGGGCACCTCATTGCTGCTTTATAATTATTTTTCTCTTTTTGGGGGGCTTTTTTGTGTTTTTTTTTAA
>NW_010552789.1:0-2231 GCF_000687285.1 Phaethon lepturus
GCTCAGCGCGCTGCCGTTCGTCACGCCGCAGCCGCGCCGCAGAGACCGAGGCTTGAAGGCAGTTTCAACGGAGCTGTAGCTTTCCATCCTACGGGTGCAGCTCCTGACAACACGGGCTTGCTTATTCCTGCAGTTCGCTTTCTGGTTTTAAATATAGATCTGGGTATGCTAGCATGCAAAGAACGCTTTATTCACCGAATGCTATCCCTTTTCCTCTTGCAGACTATTTTTAATAAGTGTTTCTTTCTTATTATGCAGCAGTGAATGCTCTTTCCAACTGTTTCCCTCCACCGCTTGGCTTTACATACCTGTGTTCCTTGGGTACACGCAAGGTGTCCGTCATCTCCTTACTAAGTGATAAGTTGCGTTATTTGCTAGTGACTGCTGGCACAAGCCAAGGGGCTGTATTTCTGCCTCCCGATCACACAAGAAGCTTGAGTCAGTGCACGTTTGTACCCGGCTGAGACAAACACGCTGGCACCTCTCCTTGTGTGCAAGCTTGACTCAGCAGCACGCAGTGGCTTATCAGCTCATGGGAGACATGCAGAACAGTTATGATGACTACCAAAATGAATTAAAAAAAATATAGTTACTACACATTTAAAGAAATAGACATCATTTTCTCTTATTTTAAAGGAAGGGTTTGGCACCACTGCTTTTAACACAGGCCATAAGATGTCACCAAGCAACACCTGCACAGAGCTGACATGACTTGGTAGCTGGCATCCTCCTTTAGAAATACATCCCTGGTGTGATTTATTCATTGACCTTTAGATACATGTAATGTAAGTATCCAACAGTTGAGCTACAGTCAGTGGAGGGAAACAGGCATTTCTGTGCACAGGTCACCTCAAAACAGAACACACCTCTAACATCAGGCAGGTGAATTGTGCTTTACTGGTGTCTCCTCTCTCCTGGCTATGAAGGGACCCCTGAGGTCAAGCTCAGACATAACATTGCCAATCTGAAAATGTGAGTGAAGTGGTTTTATTCCTGGTCTTGCCTGGAAGACTTCGATGACCACAAACCTGTAACATTCAAAACCTCCCTCGTTTTTCAAATCTGCCCTTTTTTTTCCTTCTTTGCTGGCTGAGTGACACTCTCGTGTTCTGGCTGATTCACCACTCCCCTGGATATTTCCCAGCATGAAATCGCTCTCAGCGAGTGATGAATGAGTGCTCTGCCTTACCTCTGCCAGAGCAAAGGGCACGGCTACCATACGCACCACAACTTTCAGAGTATGATGGATATGAGCTTTTACAGAAATCTTTATTACCTCACCTTCCTTGCCCTTGGAACCGAACCTCTCACAAGCAGTTTTCAATTTAATTTACTTTCCTAAGGAGAAAAAAAACAGGAGGCAAATCAAATGTGATTCTGTTACAGTGAGTTTAAGTTGGGGTGAAACCCAGTGGCGGGGTACGACGGGCTGCTCAGCCAGGCAGAGTGTCGGAGCATCGCTGGACAAGCATGGCGTGCAACGTCATTCCTGCGCTTCTGGCAGCACTGGCCGTCAGGCGGCTTTAGGTACAGCTGTAGGGCTGCTTCCAGGGCAAAGACTGTTGTGAAAACGATCTGGTTTTACAACTGTTGTAAGCATTTGCTCTTCACTGGAACTTGGTATACAAAATCTGGCATGACTTTCTAAAAACAAACAAAATTTACAAAAAAAAGAAACTGGTCTTGTTTTTTTTGTGGTTGTAACAACAGAACCTAGTAAAACAAAGGAAACAAAGTCCTCTGGTGTTTAGTGACAACAGCTCCTGTACGAACTCTGGGTGAGACTGTTGCCCTTCAAAGCTGGAAGGCAGGGTAGGGTGGGAGGAAAGCAACTGAAGAAGGCAGCTGCAGAGGAAAAGCATGACCGGGCTAAAGCTTTTGAAGATGTTAGATTGGTTCTTGGCACAGCTGCCAACGTTGTACGTGACTGTGGTCCTCATCTGTAAAGGGGAAACAAATTTTTAAGTTCTTTAGGCTGGCTGACCTGAAGTTTGCACGGAGGAAACCCGATCCTGGAGGAAGCTACTGTAGTATAACCAGTAACTGGGGCTGAGGGTGGGCGCACAGGGCTTATACTGCGACACTTGACATCGGCAGAAAGCCCCTTGTGCTCCAAAATGCATTTACAAAGGCTTTGCGTGGGACGTGTCCTTTTCACCTTTCATCCTCCAAAAATGAACTGCAAGGGTCAGTCATACATGGGGGGGGGGGGGGGGTGAGTAGTGGCGAGA
>NW_010552789.1:2262-12818 GCF_000687285.1 Phaethon lepturus
GCAGTAGAAGTGGGAAAGAGGAGGAGGTTGGAGCAGGGGCAAGGAATAACTATGAAGCTGAAGGCAGGTAACATACTAACATGATGACATAGCGATGTTAACAAAGCCCTGAAACCCAGCCTCACCTTGTAACTGGGGCCAGATGCATAGGACAGGTCGATACTCCTGGCCAGGCTGTAGAGTTGATGGTGCACTTGCTGCAGGACCCTTTCCACAGGGGTTTGGGGCCAAGGGAGCCTGGGGTGCCTGACCATGGCCAACGTGAGCAGAAAGCGGCATGTGAGCCAATGCTGTCTCACTGTGGGCAAATCTCTCTGCTGGAACAGCATGTCTGTGGATCCTTGGTAGAAATTTTGGGCAAGACAAAATACTACGAGTGGGTTAAGTTGGCATGCTGCTCACTTATTTTCATACACACAATGGTGATCTTGAACAAACCCCATCCTGTGTATGCTTAGGGATTACGCTACTCGTTCTCTCTCTAAAACTAGATAAACTGAGGAAGTCCCTGGCCTTCCAGTTAGCTGAGAGCTGACAATGCGGCAGGTGCTACCACATCCTCAGCTGCACCAGTGGATTTGCCAAAGCATACATTCAGCAAAGAGTTCAAGAGTTCACATCAGGGGTGGGTGGCTTCCAGGAGGCTGGGCAAAGAGTCTGGGGGTTAACCTCTCTGTACTCCGAGGCTGAGGCAGCGGTGCCAAGGCATTACCTTGGGTCTTTATTCAGAGCTGTTCTCTTGGTCAAAAAATATGGCTCTTCATCACATGAAAGGGCTTTCTGCTTGGCTGTCCAGTGTTTGCAACTTTCAAGAGTCCTAATACTCTGCAAATAGAGTTTCTGTGTGAGAATGACACCTTTTGGCTCACAGCTGCGGCTGTCCTCAAGAGCTGCAATGATGGGCTTGGAGAAGGAGTTGAGCGATGAGTGACCAAAGTAAACTTGGAAAGTTAGATGTGTTTAGGTGAGTTCATGAACTACTAATGCACTGTCAGGCCCAGCCACATTAACTGGAAGAGATTCCTTGCAATACCTTTGGGTGCCTTGCTCTCTCGCTAACCAGTGGTGTGAATGGTAAGTGCATCCTCACGCTGAATGCCAGCCACCAGGGACAGAGTTGGGGGCTGGTTTTGTCACCCCTGACCATCGGCTTCCTAAACAACTGCCTGCTTTCCAGAGATGGGCCTCCAGGGTTTGCCTGGGAAGGGAAGGGAGCAGAAAAGAGGACCTATGTCTTATGCCAGCCTTGCTACTCGTGCTAACTCAGATCTTTTTGTTTTAATTGTCACTGAGCTGCCTATAATCAATACCCTTGTTTAGACAAAGGCAGGGGAGGAAAAATTTGTAAAAAACCCTGTTTAACAAAGAGTGTTGATGGACCAGATAAGCATCCTTCTCTTGAAAACAAGTCACCAAATGAGCAAACAAGGCGAAAGCAACAGCCTGATTTTCATGCAAATTCTGGCCCTTCAAGAGGACTGCATGAGCACAAGGAAAGATTATTGGCTAATGTCCATTTGCATCTCCTAGACTATCTCAAAGCACTTTTGAAACACTATTGCAAAGCATTTTGCTAACCAGGACTTGTGCCTTCCACCCTTTCCTGTACAGGTTAAGTGCTATTTGCCCACAGTAAGGGAAACTGCAGGTTACAGCCTCTACTGAATTAAGACTCACGCCCTCCAGAGGGGAGCACCAAAAGCTCTCTTTGCCACACAGCGCCTGATAGGAACAAGGAAAGTAGCAAATGACTTGCTAGAGATCACAGAATCACAGAATCACAGAGTCATTAAGGTTGGAAAGGACCTTTAAGTTCATCAAGTCCAACCATCAACGCAACAGCACCCTGCCCACTAAACCATATCCAGATCGTACAGGGAAACAGCAGAAAAGTTTGAAATAGTAACTGATGTCCTGTGCCCCTCTCAAATGTCCCTGAAAGCCGGTGTAAGGGCATCTCCTGAAGAGCTCACTGGGAATATGGTCAAACATTGGAACAGGCTGCCCAGGGAGGTGGTGGAGTCACCATTACTGGAAGTGTTCAAAAAACATGTAAACGTGGCACTTCAGGACATGGTTTAGTGGGCATGGTGATGTTGGGTTAACGGTTGGACTTGATGATCTTAACGGTCTTTTCCAACCTTGATGATTCTGTGATTCTGTGATTCTGTAATATTTGCTTATTCTGAGGTGACAGGGTGGTACAGCATTTGGAGGCCAGGTGGAGTTGTGTCAAGTCCATCCATCTCCCCTGTGTGTGACTCCAGCTGTGCCTTAAATCCCTCTTCCCCACAGCCTGCAAATTACTTCCAGCCTCCCAAAGGCAGCCAAGTCAGGGCGCAATACTTGCCACTGGTGAAAATTTGTAGCAAACTCCCCTTTAAGTTGCTTGAGGGACGTGCTGCTTTTCAAGACTCTCAAACTGATTTCTACACATCTCACTGGGAAATGCGAAGGGGCATGCACATAAAAAAACATGAATGAAATTGCTGGTCTTTACCAGAGGTGCTAAATGATATTAATGCCATATTTAATTCTTGTTGAGAGGAACAGAAAGCCACTCCAAAGAGGTGTTTCCAAGGATCTGGTTCATCTGCTTGATTCCAAATAAAATTTGCTGCCCAAACACATACTTTCCCACAGGTAGAAGAATTTTTATCATGTGCATAGTAGAGATGTAATTTAACAGTCAGAGGAACAGGAACACTAGTGATGATGGCTTCAGCTAGTCCTGGGTCTGACAGCCCCTCCGTGCCTTGTGCCAGCAGAGTGGCAGGGAACAAACTGCTCCCCAAAATGGCTCATGGCACTGAGGGCTCGCTGGGCAGTATGGGGACAGCATGAAGACGTCATTCCTGGGGTGCCGTGATGGCTTTTGTCCTAAAGATCAGTTAGGACTGCGGCACTGTCCATGGGCAATCATGGCAATGGCATTGATCCACTTCTGGGTTTCAGCTGGCACAACCGGTGGACCAGGAATACCCCATTATATTGCAGTGTGCAAGCAGAGGCAAGGCCTCCTTAGCTGAAGGGGGCCTTTGTTTTTGGCCTTTGCTGGTGATGCTCTCAAGGACCTCCTCCTGAAATCTGCAGGCAGCAATTTCTCCCCTTCTCTTCATCCCCGGCTGCAGCTCAGGGGACATAAGAAAGTGGGGGTGACACGCTAAAATCCTGGGCTTTGCTCTGGGCAGGTTTTTTAATAGGTTTGTTGCTGATGTAGAGCCCTGTCCTTGAATGTTCCCTTCTTCCCTCGTAGATGACATCATCTGGTGTCATGAAGGGGCTCTTCTGTCTTCGTGGCGGCGGTGGTGGATGCTAGCTGGATCCGATCCCAGGGGAAGCAGGTGCTCGCTCGGAGCCAGCCGTCCCCGCGCCCGGGTGCCCTTGGCCGGCGGCACCGTGCTGCGCTTCCCTCTGAATCCCAGTGAGCACGGTGGGACGTCAGGGGCAGGTGGGATGCGCTGGTTACTTGGATCCTTCCTATTTCAGGGCCTGACAAGCAGTTCCTTTCGCCCTCTCCTTTCATGTTCACACTACGCTTTACACCGATTTCCCCTGCGCAGGTTTATCTGCCAGGCAGGGGAATAGAGCGGGGCCTGGGGAGTCTCCAGGGCTTTTGCAGGCGTTTGGAATTGCTGAGCTGCGAACGCGGCGAGAGGCAGCGTGTGTAGCTAATCCTGCAATACAATAACCAGTCCTTCATGGTAGATGTCGAATTTGCTAAATGTGCGATTGTTTATTGCTTGCTTGTGGCTTAGAAATATTAATAACCATGACAGCTTTTCGGTAATGCACCAGACAAAATCCTCCCATCGCGCCCCGGAACAGTAACACAATACATTCATAAATGGAACGAAAGGGCGTTTTCTTCTGAAATTTAAAAAACGAGCTTCCTAATTATCTAAGCTAAGTAGCAAAAAGCTCACTAGGTTATTCGCCCTGATACCCTCTACCTGCAGGTGGGTTCCTAAGCCTCTCTCTGAGGTAGCAAAATCAGCTCAGCGTAAGGGACAAGGAAACAGGCACCAGCCTGTGCCGTCACTGAAGGGACAGCTCTTCTGTGAGGAGCAATGGACTGGCGGTTTACAGGCCTTTCGGCTTAGGCAACACAGAGCAGCCAGTTTTGTCTCAGCCCTTTCACCCCTATGGACCAGGAGCCTTTTGGCTGTGGCTCTTTTGTTCCTTTTGGCCCGCCAGGCCAAGAGGCATGATACCTCTGTGTTACCAGCGTTGCAGAGAAGGATATTCAAAAGTAACCATGCATGAATGTTTATTTCCCAAAATCAGACTATTTGACCTGCCAGGCAAGTTCCCTCCCTTCCCTTCCAGCTTGCAGTCTGTGGCATTGCAACTTTTTGGTAATGGCCTGTTAATCACCTACCGCCTGACCCCGTGAATCCCTCCTGGTTTCCTCCAGGGTACTTCACCATCTGCAAGCAGGACTTGGACCAGGCAGCGATGCCTCCGTCCAAGCTCCTCCAGGTGCTGGGGCTTCGAGCCTTGCCAGTGCTGCGTGATTTCGGTGCCTGCCGTTAGACTGGGACGACGTGCAGCTGGGCTGCGAGCACAGCGAGCAAACCCCGGCGAAAACCCGGCTCCCGGCCCCGGCGAGCGAGCATCCTCGCTGCCCTGCGGAGCTGCCGTCTGGCAGGTCGGCCCCTCCTGTCCCCACCACTCCAGCTTCTCAGGCCAATGGCTTTTTTTGCTTGTTTTTAAAGGAAAACAAATGTTAACCTCGGCCTGTGGATGATGCAGCCCGTGGCTACCAGCAACACCTCTTTCCACAGGGGTTGCCGGGATGAAGGGACCTAACTGGGCACCGCAAGGGTAACCAAAGATAACCCCAGCAGATGAGCAGTGCACTCTCTTTTCAGCTGCAAGGGCAAAACCTATCTGACCTCAGGGAGCAAACAGGCTGTTGTTTGCGGTGCAAAGCACATTACGAGGTGCGCTCCTGCTCGGCGAGTGCAGGGTGAGACAGAGTCTGTACGTACCCGCGGCACTGCCCGCCCCATCCCGGAGAGCGGTGCGGGACCCCGCTGCTGCTTTCGGCAGGAAAGGGGCTGCCCCGCTCTCCACTTCCCCACCTGCGAGACGTGCACTGTGAGGACTTTCATGAGGCATTAGTGAAAAGCAGCTCGTTTCTTGTTTTGGCTGGCTTCATGGGGGAAAAAATACAAGGAGAATCCAGTTGGGTACAGCTGAACAAAATTTGGATGGGGTTTGTTTAACTGTAGCGACAGTTCTTCCCCACTGCCAGGTGGTCTGGCCTCATACGTTCCTCCTCCACCCCTTCCTTACAAGCTGGGGAAAACTTGGAAAGAGGGCATGTGCCTGGGAGCAGCGTCCAGCCGTGCCATAGGTTACGGCAGAAAATAAGAACCCGAATCGCTGGTAACAACAGCGATGTCCCGTTCTGACTCCCCTGGTTCATTTCCCTTCAAGACACGTGCGCTGTCCTGCCTGGGAGAAATGAAGAAAGATCACAGCAGTTGATCTTGCATCCGCGGGGTGGAGAATCCAGGCAAAGCTCACGCCCGGGTTTTTGGAGGGGTCGCGGAGAAACGAGGCAGTCCCGAGAGCTGTGGCAGCGCTGCGCGCCTTGCAGCGGTGCAGTCGAGTAACTTGAGCCCCCGCAACTCCTCCGTGGGGAATGCTGTTGATCCAGGGGACATGACGGCTCCTTCCTTTTCACCTTGGCACTGATCAAGCTTTCAGGAAGGCAGTTTTCAGGATGGAGAGTGCCGTTTTCCTCCAGCAGCTTTCTGGTTGTCCTGACAGAGCAACATCTGCCCCTTCAGCTCTCTCTGCAGGAGCCCCGTTAGTCCTTTTCTGGTACCATCGTCTCACAGGTTCACGCTGTGCAGCTCTTCCACGAGGAGGGCAAAATTCAGGCTACAAGGCCCATACACGGTAGTTACAGCTGTCTTCCTTGCATGACGTGGTTTTTAATTGTATTGAAGAGCATTTTGTCGGAATGACTTCAGCTTCCTAATTGTTTTTATTGCCTGGGATCATCAAACTGCCTCGGGACCCCGCCAGTCCCACAGAAGCCTGCAAATTCTGCCGGTAGCAATAGTCCCTTCTTCCAAATCACTGGAGGAAGATGCTGTGAAGTGTCAGGTCTGGAAGAGGTTCTCACGGAGCCCCACCAGAAGTGCTCCCATGTGTGTCACCTCCGTTAGTGCCTGTCAGCCATCCGGCCCCTCAACCGTTTCACACAGTGTCTGGAGCTGTTGCAAAATGCTCGTTCTCCCCCGAAAGTGCTGTGTGGTCCCTAGTGATGCCTCACCCAGGCATCGCCTCCAGGCAGCTACTGTTACCAGTCGCATTTATAAACTCACCAGAAAATTAAATGAGACCCATTTTCCATAAAACACTGTTAACCGGCATCAATGTTCTCTTTTCTTTTTGCTGTAGTTGAATCCCATGTCATCTTCTCCATTGTTTGGTCTGGGCTTGATGTCAGATATTTCCACCCTGTCTTTTTTTAAACACTGGCACACACTTAGACCTTTTCCAGTCCACTGGAACTTCGCTGGCACCCCTGGGGTTATTAAAAATGAATGCCAACAGGCCAAACATCTCCCAGACAGCTCTTTAAAGACTTCAGGGTATAAGTTATCTGGGCTTTGCAATTTAAAATTGTTTATCCCTAACAGCTGTTGTCTGTCATTCTGCTCAGCGATGCACTGGAGAGCACTTTATCATCCTTATGTCATCTCAACATATCTTTTTCTTTTCAAGTACAGAACAAAAATACTAATCAAACTCTTCTGCATTATCATTAGCCATTTCACCAGCTCCTTCTAGAAATGAGCTAATATTGTTGTAAGGACTCATTTTTCATTTCTCAATTATTATCTTTATGGCCCATACAGGGACTCGTTGAATTTATTTATCGGCATGACAATTATCTGAATGTTTCTTGATGTTTCAATATGTGTAATCAGCGTTGTCTTTTAGATACATCATTCAGATACATAATTTGCAAAGCACAAATTATTCAGGATGTTGCTCGGTCACACAAAGGAAAGTCAGAGTTTTCTTGCCTGGGTTGCTCCTCTCCCTGAGGGCTAAGGCACAAGAGACGCTGCTCTTTTCACTTTTACTAAGTCCAAGGTAATTGAAATGGAAAATATCCATCCCCACACAACAACGCTGCCTACAGGCAGGGGACGGAGCCTGATCAGAGAGGTAAGGGATTATCCTGGGGTTCTGGAGACACAGATTTCTTGCTGGCTCTGTTACTAAGCCTTCTTGCGCAACTCAATGTGCCCCAGCTCTCCTGCCTAATGACTGGGACGCACCGCTGCTTCGCCACCTCTAAGAAGGCGAAGTTCAGGGTCTGTGGAGGAGGAGATCTTCCCTGAGCCAAGCCTTCTGCCATCAGGGCTTTAGAAGAGTCTGAAATGGACAGGATGAGCGTTTGCTTTGTTTTTCTTTGGGTGCCACCTTGCCATTCACACTCGGAGCATCCCATGTAATTGTGATTTGGTTTTGGCTTGAAATTTATTGAAAAGCCACCCAAGGCACAGCAAGGACTTTGGTGCAAGAAAGTAGAATTGTTTCTTGTTGATCTTTTAATAAACTTCCTCCCAGAGAGAGGAGTTTAGATCTTCACAATTTCCACTCTCTTCTCCCCGAAGGGTAATGACCGGAGTAAGTGCAGAGGAAAGCTGAAACCGGGGGGGATCTGGATCCAATATGTGATTTGTTCCTTGTGGAAAGACCAGCTTTGGTTCAGAGCGTTCCAGCTGGTAAAACTTTCACTCTGTAAATTCAGTGTGAAACCAAATGTGTTTCTTGAAACAGATCCTTGGAGGACTTTCAAAGACACCGGTAGGTCAGATGTATCCAATTAGTAAGGGCCTGTGGCAGCAGGCGAGGGCCCTGAGGGGCAGGGTGGGGAATCTTCCCAGAACATCTTGCCTGCACCAGGTTGAACTTCACTGAGGTCACCCCGTGGGTTAGAGCACGGGGAGTTCACGGTGGGGCTTCGGTGGCGGAGGCTTCTTTGAGCAGGGCTCCCGTAGGCAGTACGGGGATGAAGGGCGGCACAGGTTACGCTGCGGTCGTGGCAGCGCGCCGGGGCTCGTCTTGCTGTTGCGTATGCACGTACGGTGCCTGCTGTCCTCCCCACCTATGCATCTAACTGCGCGGCTTTGCACGCAATTATGAAATGGGAACGGAGGTACATACCTGTTATTGGCTTTTTAGAGTTTCTCTCTGTGCTTGTTGCTATTTTGCGAACATGTCTTCTCACTGAATTTTCAGCTTGACGTCTCCTTAGTCACCCTCCGTATCATCTGGGAAGGTTTCACCTTCCATAGCATATCCCACCTCTTTCAGGAGAGCTCAAAAACAGGCTTGTTCCCCTTTGGAGTCCCTACAGGCTACGAGTCCAGGACCCTGTCTTGGCTCCCAGTGTTACTGGGGGAACAGCCCTGATACTCGACCCTCGGTACAGAATTTCCTCTAAATCTTGGATCCTCGGGTCAGCTGTCGTAACAGCGCAAGGACAGTCCAAACTTACTCTGCGAGGGCTGGTCACACCCTTGCAGGGTGGGCTTGAAAAGTGGCTTCTAGTCATTACTCACAGCTTCCACGCTGGAGGTACTCAGCGTGTAAATGAACTAGAGGATCGTTGCCCCTAGAGAGCTAGCACCCGGGGCCTCTCACCCGAGAGGGTCTCGGGGTGTTTCACAACGCGCGCGCCTGTGTACGCCAGCGCTGCGCAGAGGCGAAGGGCAGCCCGAGGCACTGCACAGGAGAAGGGGAGGCTGTTGCAGCTGTTTAATTTTTGTTCAGTTGCAAAAACGCTGGCCGGGCAGTTCCTCGTTCCTGTTCGTAAGCAGCGCTCAGGTGCCAGCACACAGGGGTGTACCGGCACTGTCAGTGGCACTTCTTTAACAGCAGCTGCCAGCGACATAGGAAGTACTCCAGATGTTGGGTGTTTATGAGCTGATTTATGAACAAGAGGAGGATCACAGCAGCTACCTGTGGTATTGGTAAGTACACAGAGGACGGCGGCTACCTCCAGCTTCGGCCCCTGCAGATGCACTGTACTTCACAGCTGTCCGTCAGCGGCGGGGAGGAGGAGGAATCAAAGTGCAGGAGCCCTTGAGGAAAGGATGAACAAGGCTTTGCATTTTAGATGGGCTTTAGGTTAGAAAAATAATAAAACCCAAACATTTTAATAGAAAGATCAGCTCTAGCATCGGTAATCTAGCCAGACAGCAGTGGGATGAGGAGAGACATAGGGAATGTTTGATGTAAAATCAAGGTCGTGCCCTGAAAATCAGACACAGACGTGGAGAGAGGTATGTGAACCATTAAAATGAAAGGAAACCCGAGACGGCTGCTCCGCCAGCTGCCAAAGACACCGCGCTCTCTGTTTGTGCACGCTGGAGCCCACTCTGCTCCACGTTCGGCAATGCGGCGGAAGCCGCGTTTTGGTGCCATCAGAGGAGAGGAAACCCAGAGGATAAACCAGAATTGAGCTAGGGACGTACTTAAAAAATTCCTTTCCACTCATTAATCTAATTGGGAGAGGGGATTCAAAGCTTTCAGTGGAGGGAAATGGCACCAGGAGCACAGCCCTCCTCTGCCTCCTCCTCCCCTGGCCAGAAGTGTGGGTGAGCAAGGAGGAGCTGCTCTGTCCTCAGGCGTGACTGGGCAGGAGCATCTCCGTAGATGCTGCCAAAATCCGCAGAGGTTCTTCCTGGGAGCACCAAGGCGCTGCAGAGGTACCAGCAAACCCTTTACACGTGAGTTGGCGCATCTCTGGAGGAGCCTGAAAGCTCTGCTCCTTCTCATTCATTCGCACCCAGGCTGCAGCTGAGGGGCCCTGAAGTCCATCACCGTTCTACTGCTGGTTTCGCCGGGCGCTATGGCTCACCCAGCGCCCTTGCAGTGACTCTGGCCGCGGCACCGGCCTCCACCGAGCTCTCTGCTCTCAGCTCCCAACATGGGAAACTGGCTCCTTGGGCTCGACGCCTCCACGCAGCCTTCCCACCGCCCCTCATCCAGCACCCACCTCTGCTCCAGCAGGTGAGGGGGACAGGCGCCTGAGGAGGACAACGCAGGCGCTCGGGAGGGTGCCCTGACACCCACCAGGCACGCTGATTTCTCCCGCAGCACGGGCATTTTACATGCAGGAGCACGAGCTGCTGGAAAACCTCTCTCCTTTCATTCCCTCAGGACTTGCGTAAAAATCTTAGCTTTGCAGGTAAACAGAGGCCTGCACACAATGCTTTTATCACACCCCGGCCTTAGCGCGGTTCAGGGCAACGTTTTCTTTTGAATCGATATTTTCTGCCTTCCCCCCCGCCCCGCCCTAAGGAAGACAACAAAACAATCCAAAATCCCCGCTGGAAAGCCCAGCAGAGCTGATGTCAAGGCCCCTGAGGCCCTGAGGCAGCCGCAGAGCTGGAGGTAGCTCCCCATCAGCGTGAGCTAAGACGTAATGAGCTCACGCAGCGTGTTTGTCTTGGCTGTCGCCCGCCTGAGATGGGCTGGCACCAGCTGGCCGCCACGTGACCAGCAACTGGCGC
>NW_010552789.1:12922-13374 GCF_000687285.1 Phaethon lepturus
CACCCAGCCACGCTGGGAGAGGGGCACAAGCTACCCGGTAAGAGACAGTCAAAACAGTTTGCGTTTACACCTCGCTACTGCCGGGATCGCCTGCTGCTGCTTCTGGATTCAAAGCTGCACAAAGAGCAACGGGGCGGCTGGGTCTGGGTGCTGCCTGGGGCCGGGGCCCGCCTGCCGTGTGCCGCCGTCTCATGGATCTCGGTGTCGTGTGACAGGACGACGGGCTGTCACCGCGTCCTAAACAACACGTGTGGCTACCAGATCCCGAGCAGTTGGGGGGGAATTGGGTTTCCCTGCCCGACTTCCAGACGGTGCCGCCGGACGCCACTGAGGTAGGCCTGAGACGCCGAGCGAGCCACAGAGCATCACTAGGGATGGAGAGGTGCTCCACAGCAGCTGGGACCATGCAAGCATGGCCTTCGGCGTGTTGCGGCTGGATCAAGCCCTTCGGG
>NW_010552789.1:13456-15575 GCF_000687285.1 Phaethon lepturus
CTTCGGGACCTGGGGCTGGGAGGCAGGAAGGCGGGAGGTGGGGAAAGCACCGAACCGCCCTTGCATCTCCGCAACCTCCCGAGCGTCCCCGCGTGTCCCCGCGTGTTGCTGTCTGCACCAGGGCCGACTCGGGCCGTCTCCTCCACCCGCAGCCGGCCAGGAGCACTGCCTGCAGCTGGGGGCCAGGATTTTGCAAGGAGCACCAGCATGAGGTTTTTTCCTCTTTGTACTTGGCCATCTAAACAGCGGCTCTGATTAGAACCAGGAGCTGTTGTACGCTCAGCCACGTGTGGAGATCAGCCCAGCTATTTGGTCAACAAAATAAAAATTAAGATACTTAACTTTGAGCATCTGTTTTCCTGCTTTGTTCTTTTTTTAAATTTTGGACGAGTCCCCGTGAGATTGGACCATTTTCCTGACAGGTCAGCACCGCGAGATGCCTTAAAGCTTGCTAAAGATCGATTCTTTTATTAGATGACGGCCCAGAAAACCGCTGGGGACGTACACTCAGCATCCTCCCTTTATGGGAAGAGGAGAGGGTGGAAGAGGAGAGGCCGTGGTTCTGATTTGCTTGGCTCGGCGCTCAGGCTTGCTGAGTTTTGCTGTATGCCGAAGCCACGTGATTTGTGTAGCTGTGACACAAAATCATAAATCAATCCAGTTGGGCTAGGAAAGTTCACGAACCCTTACTGAACTTTTGGACGAACCTGGGTTGAGTTTCGAGCTCACAACGAAACCCGAAACCAGGCAGGCTTCAGAAGGATTTGCGTTTCATCGCAAACCTTTTGCAGAGCGTCACTAAAAAGGCAGCGATCAGGAAAACACTGGGTTTGTTTAAGAAAAAAGGTGTTGGCATGAGAGCATTTAAATAGAGCAAGCCTGGCTTTATAAAATAGTCCTACTGCAGTGAAAATTTATTATTTTTGAAAACTGCCTCTTGCACAGCACTGTCAGAAGGTACTTCCATTTCACAGAATTGTTCAGCATGGCTAAAACACCTGCTGGGAAGATCCTCCTTTCCCATCAGATTTTGTAGATTTTTCAGAGTGGTTTCAGACCTCTTCATTTTAAACCTACTGACCTGTTTGAACATTCCTGTATTTTTTTTAAACTCATTTTATAGGCATGGAAATTGTTTAAAAACTTCTTAATGCAATGTTTGCAAAAGATTTCAAAGAGCATCTTAATTTTCAGACAGCTCAAAAATCCTCTGTGCTCCTCCCTTGAATGTGAATGCAGAAGTGAAGCCAGAAAAGGCTTAGACCTCTTTGTTTTAAACCTATTAAGTTCTGCTGACCTGTTTGAACATTCCTGTATTTTTTTTAAACTCATTTTATAGGCATGGAAATTTCTTAAAAACTTCTTAATGCAATGTTTGCAAAAGATTTCAAAGAGCATCTTCATTTTCAGACAGCTCAAAAATCCTCTGTGCTCCTCCCTTGAATGTGAATGCAGAAGTGAAGCCAGAAAAGGCTTCCTTGTAAAGTTCACCATTGCTTCTCTAGCAGAAGGAGGTCCGTCTGTCCTGCTGCATCTCCCAAGATGGCAGACTTCTACAGAGGTTTAGTTTGCGTCCAGATTTTGAATCTGCAGTGCTGCTTATTGCAAGTGGGCCAGGGCTAATAATCAGCAGATTTTAAGATAACAAGATTTCAGGTCCATTTTATTTGACCTTTTCTATTTGAATCTTCAGGTTTCATGTTTGCAACCTTTTTCTTTCCAGTGGACAGGAGTGAGAAATCTGAGGTCCTTGAGCACTCACGGGGCTGTACCTCCAGCTTCTTAGGAAAACAATAAAAAAGCCATGGCTCTTTCATTAAAAGCTCAAGATTTGGCATCTGTGTCTCCTGATGACCAAATGAGACTCCTCTGAGCTTTGTTTTTCACCCATTCACAGCACAAATTAGTAGAAGCTGTACCTCATCTGTTATACTTTACAATTTATATTTAAAATATACATATCACATACTAAGAAACTGCTGTGGCTATCCAGTCCAAAGTTCTCACTGAGTTTAGGATGACTTTCACCTTTGGATTAAATTGAACTTGGAGCGGCTCCCAATTTAACCAAAACAAAACCAAAAAAAGCATGGGATTTCAGTCATTTTAAACAGCAGGA
>NW_010552789.1:15606-26732 GCF_000687285.1 Phaethon lepturus
ACTGAAGTTTAAGCAGCACTTTGCAGAGGTCTGTGTCTCTTGTAAAGCAAATTAAGCTGATGGAAGCAACTGACCAAAAAGCTCCAGTGTTCTCCTTATTGGCAACAAGACTGTGATGATTTAGAGGAAAGGTCTCAAAAAGGGAGGATGGTGACGTGCCTTGCTCAGGAAGGAATAAGGCTCAGATTCTGAGCAGTGCATTTTATTTGGCCTGGGCAAAATTCAATTTGGAAGTTTAAGGGAATAATGAGCTGAAAATCTCATAGCTGTGTACAGCTGTCCCAACAAAACCAATGCTCTGGGCCAACTTCTGCTTCCACAGAGACAGATACACCTTGTGTAGGCTGCTGGGGGACTGGAGCCCCAGGACTGAGAGCAGCATCTCAGGGTGCACTGGACCTTGCTGGACCATATCTGCATTCTTGAAAATCTTCCCTTTGACGAGTGAGTCCTGTGGGCCCTCCCTTCTGACCTCCGCCCGGTGCATGGAGGTCCTGAGGGTCCAAGGAAAATCACGCTGGGTTTATAGACTTCCGGCTGAGTTTGGAAACTGACTTGTGGCTTTAAAATATGAGGTCTCAAATATGAGAACTATTCTACGCTGTGTGTCAGGGCAGTGGATTCAAGTCCGTTTGCCAGAGGGACCCCAGGTGTAAGGCTGGGAAAGAAGGCAGAGAAGGCAGAGGAACGGGACTGGGCTTGGTAGGTAATATATGGCAGGAAGACAATGTTGCCCCGCAAAGAGGACAGGGAACATGAATTCTTAATTTCAGGAGGTGAGAGACCAAGAAGAGCTGGAGAAAGAGCAATACATGGAGTATATTTCAGCTAGATATTGGGAAAACTTTTCCTATCAAGCCAAGCAAGTTGCAAGTTGTGAGGAGTGCCATGGAGTTGGAGCAGGGGCAGGAGTGGCATCTAACAGAGAGCCCCACTGGCACAGTTTCACTGCTACTGGCACCTGATCTGGCTTGCTGTGAGCCCCAGCCTGCCGTAACTGTGTACAGCACTCCCTTATGACCTGCAGCCACAACGCCAACTTGAAGGGACTATAAGCTGCATCAAAAAATCTGCAAGACATTGAAGCATTGGGGATTTGCTAGAGTAGAGATCAAGCCGTTCTGTCACCAAGAAAATTTTACAAAGGCTCCCAAAATGCCAGTGGTGTCACAGAATTGATAACAGAAGGGTGGAGGTTGGAATAGACCTCTGGAAGTCATTTTGTCCGATGCCTCTGCTCAAGCAGAGTACAGATTGCCCAGTATCATGTCCAAATGGCTTTTGAATATCTCCAAGGATGGAGACTCCACAATCTTCCTGGACAACCTGCAAATCAGTGATATAAAATAAGCTTCCTGCCTGTCGTACACCCTGTTCACACTTTGATCTTGGACAAGCTCTCCACATAAGAGATCAGGGCCTCCTGCTTACTCCAAGCAGGGCCAAAGCAGATAACTCATTGGATGCCTCTTCCATTCCAAAGCATCCATGTTTCAGCACAGCAGCATGGCAAGGAGCTGCCACTGTAATTCAATATTTTCCAGACTCGAGGTCTTCCAAGTGGAGGCCATTATTTAATTTCTTTCTATACATGAAGGAGCCAGAGCTGTGTTTTCAACATTCAGACGAGCTCCACTTCATCAGAAGAATAAGGAGCACCATTTCAAAGGTGTTTCCACTGGGAAGAGTTGAATATGGAGGAAATTGCTCCCAGGAAGCTGGAAGAGTGAGAACTGTTCCACGAGAAGCTGTGTGAAGAGTTATTCATTTGCTTGGGTAAAATCTCAGTGGAGGGTACACACCCATTTGTGCTATAACTGATAGCAGCAGGAGCAGGAGCAAGCTGAAAGTAAATCCTGCATTTCCTAATCGAAGATTTTCTGCCCCTGAAAATTCAGAGTCTTGCACACACAGGACTTTCCGAATACGTGCGTGTGTGGTCTGCAGCTCTTTGTTATATACTGTGATTTTCCCCACCCCTCCACAGAGATAAGTAGGTAGGAGGCAGCTGTTTGGATAAGTCAGCAGCAGGCGATAAGATTGTAACAGAGCCATTGGACTGCCGTGGAAAGTTTCTGTGCCACACGCAGGGATTTTATCAGGGGTCTACAAATTGCCTTTGTTTCATTTTAAGGGCTTAACTTAGCTCATCCTCAAAGCAAAATGGCCTCATCCTTCCTGTCATCTTCCAAGATATAGAGGAAGTGGTGAGGTGTGAGTGTGTTCCCTGTCACTGGATATCGCCTTACAGCAGAAAGACTTTTATTAATCAGCATTTTGGGTTTCCTTTACTTGTTTCCCCCACCTCCCCGCCCCCCCTTTTCGGTTACTTTGGCAAAGGAGCTTCCATTTCCTCCTTTGCTCTGCCTAAACAGGATTCAGAGATGGCATGAAAGGAGTCTGTCGGCACTAAACCAGCCCTGTGGGGACGCGGGGACAGCCCTCCCTGATGGCTCGGGAATTGCGCGCGTGAGCTCCGTGTGTGCCCCAAAAAGCCTGCCGGGCGCTGGGCAGGGACCGGGCTGGCCACCCAGCCAAGGCTTGTGTGCTGGCTGGCAGCTACTCGGCTCCCAGCCGCTGCAAGAGCGGGGAAGCTTTCGGCAGGGCTGTGTCGACTCATCGGAGAAGGTGAATCAAGAGCAGTAGTGTCAGACTGATGAAAGAAATCTTTTCGCTGGGCCTTTCAAATGCTGGAGATGTGTGTGAAGGGGTTGGCTTGTTAAACTCGGGGAGCGTGCTGACCACTTTCCTGCAGCCGACGCCTTCTCAGCAGATGTCTAGTGGCTCACACCAGTGTGTCCTGCACGGGAGGTCTGAGTGGGAAATCTGGAAATCCCACGCACTGCTGTACGTGTGACAAGTGCATCTGTCCTGTCGCTGAGGAGATCATACGGCGACTAGCAGTACCTAATGTGTAGCGTTTCCTTAAAAAATTTGAAAGCAGTATCAAAACAAAGCGGTATCTTCTTCCCTTCCCTAGGGACCAACATGTCTTCAGAGTTCAAAGCCGCCTTGCAAGGCCAGTCCCTACCCCAGAAGAATTTGCAGTGTATACGGACAAGACACACAAAGAATGGGAGGAAAAGGGCTTGTTATTATCCTACTTATTGTCCGAGGGAACTGAAGCAGCAGACGAACTTAGAGCTGTTCCTGATTTACTTCATGCGTGTTCCTCTTTTTCAGCAGCCACAGGGCTCTCCAGCCATCTCCTTAGCTTGCGCTGGACACAGGTTCTTTGTCTGCCACCAGGATGGTCACTATGAGGTCCTTCAGGAACCCTACTGCATGTTAAATCCTCAGCCCGTCTTAGTCCACCTGACATTACAGAATCACAGAATCACTAAGGTTGGAAAGGACCTTCAAGATCATCAAGTCCAACCATTAATCCAGCGCCACCATGTCCCCTAAACCATGTCCTGAAGCGCCACATTCACACGTTTTTTGAACACTTCCAGAGGTGGCGACTCCACCACCTCCCTGGGCAGCCTGTTCCAATGCTTGACCACCCTCTCGGTGAAGAAATTTTTCCTGATATCCAACCTAAACTTCCCCTGGCGCAACTTGAGGCCGTTTCCTTTTGTCCTGTCACTAGTTAGTTGGGAGAAGAGGCCAACACCCACGTCGTTGTCTACAAGCATAGGCAGGCTGTTTTAACCTGATTTAACCAGGCCAAAGAGGAACCGTGTAGCAGAGCAACCTTATTCCCTGCCCACCTAAATGATAGCCCAGTGTTTAACCACTGTGTGATGCGGCAAGTCCCATGCTCACAGTTTGCTGAGAACCATCTGTTAAAAGAGCTATGCCAAATGAAACCTACCCAACACTAAATGCAAATTTTGTGAGCAAGAAGTAAATGAAATAATCGAAAAAGCTGGAGAAATGTCTAGACCACTTAGATGGATTTATGTATTTAAGAAAGAGTTGGCTTACATGTTGGCTAACAACTCACCAACCTCAAAAGAAAATACTTTAAATCTTCTGCCTGATATGATTTTTGGCTGGGAATGAAGAGATGAAACAAAGAGAGCATCTCATTAAAAACCGCAAGCCCAAGCCCTGAACAGCCCAGTAATAGTCTACAGACTGCTTTAAAATTTTTAAGAACATTTATGCCTCAGATTTACTCATGCTTATTAGACATGTAATGAAAAAGATGATTTATAACACAATCCTTATAGACACAACCTTAATTCTAGATAACAATCCTCATTTGTGCAGTGCTGGGAGAAGCATCCGAGTCGTGAAGTGGTTTTAACTGCAGGGGAGGGAGAGGTTGACTCAGTTAAAAACCTTTCAACGTCATTATTTTAGCTCCCTAGCAAAAGGCTGCTAAAGACATACTGAACAAAGGCAGGAGAAGACACTCCTTTTTCTGCTGGGCAGGCACCTGCCGGTGGAGAGGAAAGATGCTCTAACTTGCTCAGGTGGAGGAAGGTGCCCTCACTGACACCACGGCAAGTGGCCTGCAGCCCCATGGAAGCCCCACGCCAGATTCACTGACACGCAAGGCTTTGTCCTTGCGTTTTGGTGGAGCAAGTGGTCCTAATTCACCCTAACAAGCCAGAAGGAGACTCCTCCTATGTAAGACAACCCTCAGGGATTATTGAAGAGATCTGGGAGCTCCAGCAGGGCACAGGGGTAGGAAAAAAGACAATGGGGGAGTGTTAGGACACTCATGAGCTCCATGGTCTTCTTGCTCCCTATCTCTGTCCCTCTGAGAAGGCAAGCCTGGGCCAGCCTGGCACCTTCCTGGACATATCTGCAGGGTCCTGCTGACTCATTTTAACCAGGAAAATTGCACTGCACAAATCTCCTGGGAGAAAGGAGCGCTGAGGATGGGCTGAGTTATTGCTGCTGTCAAAATGACCCTACATGGGATCTTATGCAGAATATGTATATATGTACATATGTGCATATGTCTATATTAAAATCCATCTAAAACTGCTTACAGATCAGTCTAAGTGTCAAGAAGTGATTTTTGTGCTCAAAAGCAGCGTGCTGAGTATGTGGGGAGGATACAGGCTAGTTTTTAAAAGGGAAGTTCCTATCTTGCTTTTAGCTCACCTTTTTTTTTTTTGCATTTGTGACTATCAGTTACTGTGAATGGTAGCTTCCTACTTTTGAATGGGCTTTGGCCAAGCAGCTCTGGGTGTAGGCGTCAATATTTTTGATTACGAAGCAGAGAAATTGTGGTATTCACATTCTTTAGCTCTCCTGTTGCTGAGGTATAGGTATTGAGCCTCTATTAGTTCCTGTTGAAATAAGCAGAACACTACCATTACTTTCAGTAAGGTCAAGGCTGGGTTCATTGCAGACAGAGATCCATTAAGCCCTTTATGTGCTGTCCAGCCTTTCCAAAATTGGCCTGGCATTCTTGTTGTTCCTTCTTCCTGGCTGCTGTTAATCAATTAATATGTGAATTTGCAGACTCAAATGGAGACGGGATATTAATACAGACTGTGCACTGTTTCTCTACAGGAATTCATGTAAAAGCTGTCATTAACATAATGCATATACATGAGTCCAACAGAAAGCTATTAACTTATGTATTCATCCAAGCAGGCTCAGTAAGTGCTTTACCATCACCAATCTTGCTGCACTTGAAATTAAATACGTGTGTCAAGGTTAGCGCTTCCTGGGCTGAGAAACTGAACCAGAAGAATATTAACAGATGTTAGCAATGTGTGTGTGTGGGAGGGGAAGATCACACCTGAATCCAGTCAGTACCAAACAGTGTTTGGAGCCTGGAGCTAATAATCTAGAAAAGAAGCCACTTTTAATGAGCGCAGACGGAGCTAACGTTCTCCACCGATGCCTTTCCCCTCTCGATACGCCCGGATGGACGGTCTGACACGGAGCAGTAGTTAAACACAGCCCGACCGCGGGCATCCAGGAGCCGGCGTGGCCTCTTGCAGCAAGGCAGAGCTATCCAAAGAAAAGCCTCTGGCTGACACAGAATTACGTACCGTCTCCACCTCCCTGCAGCAGCTCGTTGTCCCAGGGATGGGACAATTACTGCTCCTGCCCCTGTCACCCAGATGACCCTCTGGTTGGAAGCAGGAGTGTTGAAACAGTGTTCAGGGAAGTTGGTTTAAGATGGCTTTAGTTTCCAGAGACATATTGTCTTTAAAAAAAAAAAAAAGAAAAAATCATCAGCTGTTACACAAAATGGTGAAGAGAGTAGGTAACTGATGTCAGGAAAATGCAGGCTTTAAACTCTGCTGGAGAAAAGAGCCTGCTCAGGTCTGAGATCAGGCTTCCAGGTGTAAAAGAGAAAGCTCTGTCCAGAAGTGCTCCTAGGACTTAGCAAGAGGCAGAAACGCACCATGACCCCATATCGGACACCCCATGGTATCTGAGAGAGTGCACGCAGGAATCAGGGAAGCAGTTGTATTTGTAAAAGGTCCAAGGAGGGGGGAATGTTATGCGAGAACTGGGAATTGGCAAAGATGACTATTGTTTAAGAAAATAAAATAAAATAGACTAATGAGACAATCTGGGAAGAGATACGGCCCGCGAGTTGGACATCTGTTCTGGGGAAAAGGCTTGGGAACCATTTCAAGGGATGTGGTAAGAGAAGGGCGACCAAACCCCAGCTTGATTGGAGGAAGCCGGCATAGGCTGAGGCACAGGAGGATCGTGTCATGCTTAACTGCTCTTCAGGAATTCTTTGAAGATACCACTGCCACGACAGATAAGGGCAATTTAGTGGGTAGCAGAATATTTTGATTTTCCAGAAGTATTTGACAGTTTTCCGTACAGGAGATTAATGGCTTTTGTACGAAGACATTAAAGGGAAGATAAAACAGTTACTAGAATGGAAAAAAAAAGCTTAAAAATAGGACACAAAGGTTGGCAAAGGATGGAAGGAAACATTTCTGACTGTTTCTAAAACTGACACCACTTCTATTTATAGTGGACCAAATGATATTTATGTTGAAGCCAGCGGCAGTTTGCCGCTGAAATCAGCTTTGCAGGAAGACAGTGAAAATGGGTGGTGTCCCGCTCTGATCTACGTACCTGTTCAAAACAGCCAAAAAATGCGATGTAAATCACCTTACTGCACGAGCTGCGGGCAGACAATGGATGGAAGCACTGCTGGCTTTACTTGGAGGGTCGGGCACAGGGACACTCTGGGGCAAATTCCCCCAATCAAGCCGTGCAGAGAGGGCTGGAGGGGTCTCAGCAAGGGGAAATTTAGGAGAGACTCCATGGGCTGCAGGTCCTCAAAAAGCCCTGCGCGTGCATTCATTCAGCGAGGGTGACTTCCCAGATCAGTCGTTCTAGTCCTAAACTAGAATGATGGGACAGCCTCCAGCCACCTCTCATTAAACTGTTGCGTACTCGTTACCAAGTAGAACAGAGAGTAGCCCCAAGTGAAATCCTTTGGTAACCAGTGCACTGTAAAGCCTAGAGAGGCTGAAGGGTGAGGAGCAGGGGAAAGCTGAGGTCCTGGGTCCTGGCTCCATCAGCCACAAAACTCAGGGTTGTCGCAAAGGAAACAAGATTTGGTCTGAAGTGGCTGAACTCTTCCCCAGCCAACTGTTTGTGTGTATCACTGTCCCCATGTCAAGCGCCGGAGCTGCCCCAGTTGATATGTGTTGGCGTTAGGAAATAAAGGAGAGTTCATGAACAAGAACCTGATGACAGAGAAAGCCACAACCAACGTGCCAGAGGCAACTTGCATCCAAGTTAGCGCCACATGAAGGTTTTCTCCTAGTCTGGCTCTCACTAATGCTAGGGTGGTTCAGGTGCCTCTGAAATTGGTGAATGGGTCATTAAAGTGAAAACCCACGAGTTCAAATTTGGCATGTGTCTTCAGGGTCAGTAGAGTCATATTGTCTGTTCACCAGAAGGACGTACGGATGCATCCTGTTTTTCAAGTCTGACTACGGGCTCTGAAGTTGTGTGCCCCCTTCCTCTTGGGTAGAAGTGTCTTTCATGTAACCTGATGCTCTTCTTTGACAGATATTTTCTTGGTCAGATCCATAGATCTAGGCCTATGTAAGAGATCCTAAAGGTGTTCAACTCGTCTCCGCTGAGTATCTCTATATTTGCAGTCAAGTTGTGCTAATCGTTGGACACAGGGAACATCAGACAGTAAATCGTTAAACAAAAATTTTCCCACAAGCCTTCATTATCTCTCAGTCCTTCCTTTAGGAAGCAGTCTGCAAAACAGAAAAGCCTTCAGATGATTTTGCCCAAATACTCTTTCTATTCCTTTTCAGTTTTGTCTGTAGCACTGTATCCTGGCTTTCAGAGTGGGGGGAAAAAAGAACAGGAAAAAATATATCATGTTCAAATGCCTGCGGGGAAAACAAACAGCATCTGAAACATGCTGTTTTAAAATATAACTTCCTACCTGTAGTCTTTGTTTTTTCTGGAAGTGGCTAGAATCCTTGATGGCACTTGCATTCTTAAAAACTCCTTTAAAAACTTACTCAGTGAAAGTAAATCAAGATAAGGAATACATATGGTAACAGTACTGTCTCCTGCTTGGTTTCGACTTGTTCCAGCTGTTTGCACGGTGGTGAATTGCGGGGCCGGGAACGCTACGTCCACAGCCCGGTTCCTGGAGGTGGCAGGCAGACCACTCGGGCAACCCGCTACATCCCTGCCAGCAGGTAAGGCAACAGGTAAGCTAGCATTCACCTTGCGGCCATCGACAGAGTTACTTCGGTATAACAAAGGAAAATCAGGCTCCTCCAACTCCTTGAGGCTGCCATAAGAAAAGGTCATGATCAGCAAACAAAAAGAAAATAATATCTGAGTGTTCAAAGTCCGCAGTTTAATTTCTCTGCCAGAAAACCCAGCACTAAAGTTTAAAATAACATTTGGAGGGAAACAGATGTACTTGGGTGGTTTATTTGAAATAACTTCTCATATCTCGTAGCCTGACTTTTTAAAATCTTTCTCTTACTTGAATGTTTAATGTCATTACTCCTTACAGCAGAGCTCTCATTAGTGATGCACTCACAACCAGCCCAAGGGAGATGCACTTTATGCTCCTGCTTGTAATTTACGTTAAAAAAAGCTGTATACCTGAATGCATAAGTGCATGAACTTAAATACACTATGTTGAATTCCTGATTCAATAATAATCTTGAGCCCTTACACAATGTTTTCTCTTGTTGCTGGATCTCTACAAAATGTGGTATCTTATTCTTTAGTCCTTTCTTTTGGTGGCAAGAAAGATGCTAATGTAGTTTGCCACAAGTTACCTGCCATAAAGCGACAGGCTCAGGAACTGCACCCAGGCACCCTGTCACCCACCCCGGCACCTCGGACCAGCATCTCCAGTAGCCCACGTTGCCTCTTACGCTGCAGGGGTGCTTGGGGTGGGTCACATCGTGCATGGCTTTCACCTGCGTAAGGTAATTGCAGCATGCAGTGTTCCTCTTTTCCCCTATCCCTTTCTTTAGTGATGCTATACCAACAGAAACGTCACCTGCCGTGTAATGCATATAAATATAACGGCGGTATAAGCAACAACTGCAGCTTAAATAAATGTCTGAGGGTAGGACTGTGCTCCTTCCTTCCCTGATTTCTCTGCAGATCAGTTGTCAAGGGAGGAGAGGAGCACGTGTGGCACTCAGATGGACCGGGAGCTTTCATCGGTGGAGCAGAATGTTTGGCATCCAGGGTTATCACCTGCTATATGTCTTTCTGGGATTGCCCAGGTATGAAAAACTATATTTAAACATACCTTTGAACACTCCCACCCACTGCCCCGTGCTTCCTAGCTCAGAAGTCCTTCGGGCTGCAATAAAGGTAAAACCAGGGTTAACTCAGATTACTGAAATTAATTGTGAGATTAGCAGAAGCAAGGCCTAAGGTGGAGCAGTTTTGTGTTACAAAGGCAGGACTCAGCACACAGCTAACATCACAGCCCGCGGGGGAATGGCGGAGCAGGCAAGGGTTCAACAGGATCAGCTCCAAAACAGCCAGCAGGGCTGTACGCTGGCACCTAAATTTCACACTGTCTCCCTCGCTCCTGCAAAATGAGGAAATACTCTTTCCAGAGCCCCAATTCCCAATACCCCCATATTGCTGCAGCAGCCACCTGGGCTGGGGTGCATCTCGTGCCACTGAATCCCCCTCGGAGAGGGGCAAGGGAGCCCTTTTTGCCTTAATTGCAGCTTTTTTCCCAGGAAGCCTGGGCAGGATAGTGGGGAGCTCTCAAGGGGAAGCGGGTATCATGGCAAATCCATGGTGATTTGGGCAGTGATGCTACAAGGACACCAGGACACCTAGGTCTATCCCTGGTGCTGCCAGTGAGCGCATGAAAGCAGCACATCACTTCCCATCCTTGTTGCCCTTTTCCACCTGCTGTACTGTAGCTACCCGATCTAAATTGTGCGGTCTTCTGGGTCGATGCTGTCATTCCCAAGGTCTCTGCACTGTGTCTGCAACAGGAGGCCTGATCTTTGCAGTCTGGCACTGCTGCAATCTGGATGCTCCATTGGATCCTCAGGATTTTCATTCCCTCTCTGGGCACAAGTGCTGCGTTCAGATTTGAAAAATACAGTTTAAAAAAGCATTGCAAATGTTTAAAGCTGGCCTTGTAATCTTCCTGCAAATTTCCCACGGCAAAAAAAAAAAAAAAAAGAAAAAAGAAATATTTGAATATTAAAAAAAACTTAGGAAGGTTGTGATTTTTTTATCTGCCACTAGGTACTAGGGATTGTGGAAGGAGAACTTGCATCAATTAATATTCATCAAGGAGAGAAGAATTAAGCATAATGAAATCCAGCTGTAAAAATAGTGTGGGCAAAGGATTATGGAGAGCTATTAGTGTAGGAATAGGTGCTGCAGTGGAGCAGGCAATGAACAGAAACATCAGTCTCCCCTTGGCTGGCAGTATTCAGGAGCAGGCTCACCTGTGGGTCTGGGCACGCCGAAGTGAACCTCATCCCTGTGCGGTGGGGTGAGAGAGTGAGTTTACAGTGTTGGTGGCACTGGAGGAATCATTACAACAAGCTTCAAATGGAAAAACTGAGGCCAGGTATCATTGCGCAGGGAGGTCTGTGCCCCACCTCCATGTTTCTAAGTTTTTTGAACAAAAAACTAGGACAATGAAAAAAAGGGATTTGGGGGGGCTCTAACCATGGGTCTTAACCGTGGTC
>NW_010552789.1:26763-59841 GCF_000687285.1 Phaethon lepturus
TCTTCCTGTGTGTAGCACGCAGCGGCGAACGGCTTAAATAGACCTGGCCAACCCACTAAGCTACATCTCCGATTCCAGGCAAAGGTAACATTTCCCAAATCTGAGTAATAGAAAAAGTCGCAGGGAGGGGAAATAATGCCGCTTATTTCTGCTTGGTAAGGGAGGCTTGTGGGGTCACTGCGAGAGACGGAGCGCTCTGCACCCAGCCAGGCTTCCCGCCTGCGGTGTGAATGCTCACAAACGCGGTCTCGGCGTGGAACTGCGATGACATCGTCAGAGCAGCCCTGATAGAGGCATCGCCAAACAGAGGCCCGCGGCAGCCCCAGAGACGGACAAACCCCCGGCCGCTCTCTGTGCTCGAGCCCACAGAGTGGCCTAAGTTAACATGATCCTCAGCGAGGAGAACCAAGGATCTCCCAAATATACGCTTGTCCACGTGTTTCTTTGTGCAGCCATCTGTGTCGGATTTCTTCCTTATCGATTGGCTTCTGAAGTATCGAGAGACACTGTGTCTTTGCTTTTCCTTGCGACTGTGAACTCAACAAAGTGATGACATAACATCTAGACCTAGGTCTTATGGAAAAACAGTGCTTTTCCTCAGGTTTATAACAGAATTGTAAGAGAGAGTGAAAATGCTTGGTCCTTCTTGATACGAGCTACCACAGCTTAAGAGCATCACCTTGAGCCGTCACTCTCCTCGCTGGGCAGTTGCATTTCCCGGGATGCTGCTGGTCACACCCCACAGCACACCCCACGTACCAGCACAGCACTCCCTGCTACCAACCTGTAGCCAGGGAGCGGTTGCCAGAGCTGCCTCGTTATCTCATTTCAAGAGCAAAATCTGATTAGATTTAAAAAACAATCAGTGAAATTGAAAACATTCAGATTTTCCACGTGCCGGTGAGCAAGCCCTGGGGCACGAGCGTTACCGTCACGCGAACGCAACCGCAGCCGGCTGGGTTCTGCCCGGTTGCCGCTTCCCCCGCCCGGCAGGACAGGAGCAGGCTGTGAACCTTCCCCAGAGCTTGCCTGGGCACTGCTGCAGCAAGCCTGGGCTTATGGACAGGTTTTGTCTGCAGTGACCAGTGACCCATCGCAACTGATCCCCCGGAGGCTTCTGGCCGTGCTCTAGTGCTGCTGAAATCAGCAAGAAGCTTCCCACCAGTTCAAGCAGGACCAGGCTCTGGCCTGGCGGAAGCGAGCTCTCCCGATCGCTCAGAACGATCTCCCAACTGATGGGCATAAAGCAGTGTTTACGAAAAGAGCCGTGCTAATTTTACACAGCTCTCCTGTGAGGAAGCCCTCTTTCCACCGCTTGGCTCATAAAAGCGAAGAAGCCGGTGTTCGCGGCACTGCTAATATCTAGTAAATCAACAGATTGAAGGCATCTTTCCAAATAGACAACTGTGTTTATTAGTACAAGATAATAGTAGAAGCACTCTGTAATGAAGATTTCCTCATTTCTTTGTTTCATGTTTATCATAGTCTCTCCTCTGTGCAACAAATAAAACTGACATGACGATTATTAGAGTCATAGGCAGACTTGGATATTTATTTTTTTTATGTGACTGTGGTAACTAACACAACACAGCAATGTAGCAGGAACTGCAAAGGGATTAGATGTTGTTTCGTGTTACAAGGCAGAGCAACACAAATTTACGTGGGTAGTCTCCTGGGAACTGATCCAAAGAGGACCTTAGATGTCACCATCCCTGGCACTGCAATGCCAAAGTTTTGATATCTATTCCCAGGGCATAACCTCCATCCCCAAATTAGGCACTTTGCATGGACAGAAGCAGGATGCAAAATGAGATGCCACAACTCAATATTGAGCACTGCAAATGATCAGCTTCAATGGAAACAAGCCCCCAAAAGTCTCAATTTAGGCACCAAAACCAGAGACCACAGCATTAGTGAACACTCTAGATATATACAAATAGATGTTTAAAAATTGTTTCCTTATCAAGAGAAGCTGATCAACCTTGTATTTCTGGAAAAGCAGTCAGGGGGACTATGAGAAAGATATTCTGGGCAACTTCTTGACATCATTAAAGGGCTAAAGTATATAAGCCTTTTCCAGGGATTTAGTAATCGGCTCAGGTTAACAGCCTGAAGCAAAATAACTCACCTGGTTGTTATTCTACGGGAAATACCCTGGGGCAGCATGTATTGGTTTGTTAATAAGCAGTAGAAGTGCAGAATCGGAAGGCTGATTTTAAAAATTCCCCTTTCTGATTAATGAGGACATTTTGTTAATTACATGCTATGCAAAAATATGAGCTTGGATATAGGGAGAAGAAAGACCTCCACAACACATCTTCATCCCTTACGAGAAACAAAGTATGAAGAACTGCCAATACCAAATCTCAGCCATGTTTGCTTACTGCAGTGCTGCCAAAGGCAACAGCGTGAAAATCTGCATAGACCCACGTTCATCCCTGCTGTTATTCAGCTCACTATGGTGGAGATGGATCCGTGATAAGTTTGCCTCGAGAGAGATAAGCAAACCAAGGCATTAGGCAGGGCCGCCTGCCAAGCACGGAGATAAGCGGGCTGCCCTGGGAGAAGCGAGCAGGCACCACTACCCATGGTGGGCTTAGCCTAGCCCGCAGCGCAGGAGTTGGTAACGCTCTTTGTTTCTTCCATGTGAGAGTGCGAGCTGTTCCCCACAGCTGGCTGACCCACACAGCTCCAAACCCAGCTGTGGGGCGGCTTCCAGCCTTAACGCTGGGCTGGCTATATTTCCCCACCTGCAAAACAAGAATAAGGACTTATGTTATCGGCCAGGAGCCCAGAAAGAGTATAAGAACAAGGCAAACGTGTTCATACTTCCCCTGAATACACTCTCCCCTCCTCCCTGTGCCTTTGCGGTTCAATTTCCCCAGATAAGACTTGTCTTTGCATTCAACAGTCCTCAATGGATTTTTAAAGGTTTCCCCAGATAACACTTGTCTCTGCATTCAACAGTCCTCAATGGATTTTTAAAGAAAAGCAGATTCTTCATGAAAGCACATCGCTTCCAATGCCTTTTCCTTGCACAGACTGTTATGGTTCCTGCCTGATGGTCCCACTCCCTGGCAACAGATGCAAGATGCCAGTTTTATCCCTTCATGGGCTTTCATGGAGATTTAAGCTCTTGATCCCACACATGTACATGCATTTGACTGCCGGATCTTTCCGCTCTATCCTAACAACCCTTGCCTGTTGCCTCCAAGGGAAAGACGATGAACCACCTGGGACAAAGGCTCAGAGCTGCATTGAATTGATATGTCTTCACAGTTTCTTCAATGTTTGGGTAATTTAACCAGAGAGCCAGTGAACAGCTCAGTGAGTTCATGCTGTGCAGACCTATGCTGGCAAATGCTTCTAGCCTTGAAGTCACTCGCCCCAGATTCCTACCGCAGCACAGATAAATTGGCCTATGCATTTCTAATGTACCTGTCACGCAGCATGGAGATAACCACGGCATTTGTGTCATTAGAAGACATCAAACCTTTCCAACATGTCTCTGCTGTGTTCTGCACTGGGACGAGCTAGCAAACGTCAGAGCTGGGACTAGGGCTGTTGTAGAGTTGCAAGCATGTATTTCTTGTGGTACTACATTTTGCAGGGTACCCAGATAGTTAATTTGATCTGCTGCCGTAGGAGTCCCTGGCAGAGAGGCAGCAGGAGCAGGAAGCCTTATCTGAAGGGAAGCCAGATCTTACACAGCCAAATATGCTGATATTAATTGTGATGGTCTTTGTCAGAGTTTCTCAGAAACATTAAAATACATGTGTTGCTGTTGATCTGATTGCCATCTTGTTGTTCAGGAAAAAAAAAGAGAGAGAGAGCGCAAAAAAGGCAGAAGTGTGTGGGAAAGAAAACAGGGTTGATTTCAGACATTTGGTATGAGAGACAGCTCTGTACTTGACTAGCTTCATCTGTGTGCCGCCGGGAGTTTGGGTAAAGCTGACATGGATTTGAATGAAGAAATTTGGACAAGGGGATGAAATGAAGTGCAAAAGAAATATAGGCTGAATTTCAAGACCTAACGTTCAAGTGTAAGGGAATTTTTTAAATTAAAGAAGTCAAAAAGAACTAGAGGCCCTGCTATTTCCAGCATCTGCAGACAGACTATGGGAATCTACATGGGAAGGTGCTGCTTCTCCTTGCCCTGTTCATGTCCGTAAGCACCCCAGAGTCAAATCTCGGGGAGCAGGCAGTCAGCGCGCACGTGCACCGCGGATGTATATGGTCACGCAACACAGAGAGAGACAGATGGACAAGAAGGCTGGGGCTCCACTGGGTGAATACTGGGCCAGCTTGCCTAGAAGTGAACAGATCCACGCTGCCTTGCACCGGGGTACAACCTCTGTGCTCAGTGCTTGCAGCATAAAAGGGACCCAGTCCGAGGAACTTAGGTCACTGTCGCCTAGAGCAAGACGTTGCCCGAAGAGTGCATCCTCCTCTTCCATCAGCAGCTCGTCTTGGACAAGCGGCATCGGAAATCAAAGGTGGATCTTAACGCAAGGAGGCAGGTGCCAGCTCTAGATGTCTGTGCCACTCAGGCAATTAACTGACAAATATAAACCAGATCTCCACATTTCAAAGCTCATTTGCATTGCTCCTGAGACAGTCTGTCGGAAAAGGATGCAATTAGGTTGAAGCTGACAAGATTTATGTGGCGGGGCGGGGGGAGAACAAAAAGCGAATCCGTCGAACACGCAGGCAAGTGGCAGCTCTGGCACGAGCATCCCATGGAGGACAGCAGTCAGCGGGGCCTCTGCAGCCTCCGGGGAGGCACAGAGCCGCTGCCCTCCCCGCCACCCAAGTCGGCAGAGAGGGGATGCCCGCAGCCACGAGCACCGGAGTGTCGCTGGCGGCCTCGGTGGGAGGCTGCTGCTGGCAGCTGAGCTACTACAACTGCCAGCCCCCGCGGCCACCCGCCCTTGGCAAATGTGAGCCAGGCTGCGTGCGCAGCTCAGCTGATACTCTGCCGAGCCCGGCTTCTGCGCTTCGTGGACGATGCGTGTGGGCATCGGGGTCCAGACGATGTGGCCCTCCATTCATCAGATATGTTCCTGCTCTAGATAGGAGGGCTGTCATTCCAGGACCATGTGCAAGCTCAGCAGTCACCACAGTAAATGGACCAGCAGATCAGGCAGCTGACATATACCCCTCACTTTTGCTTAACTAGGTTGTATGGGCAAGGTGCCAAAATCTATATGACTATCTTCCCTCAAAAGTAGGAAAACTACATCAGAATCCACTCAAAGTGGATGGCATACCTGTTATTTAAGAGTAAAATCACTACAGTAAAATAACCTGTTCAGCATTCAACACTAAGAAGACTTCGAGTTATTTTCCACTTGTGAAGTTCAAACTTATGAAGAGAAAAAATAAAACTTTGCCTCACAAACCGTACTTAATTCTGCTCTGTAGTAAAAAGATTGCAATAATTTAATGATTAAAGCATTTTAATGGTTGTTGGAGATGGTTCAATTGGCGTGGAAAAACACATTCCCTCCTTCCATTTTTTTCTTTTGGCACCACTATGACAGGAGCTGATGGTGTCTGAGCAGTTCACTTGCGAGTCTAGTCCTTTATTTGCCACCGAGCAGTCATTTCAGCAAGCTATTAATACAAAGCACTCTTGTTTCCATTCTCCAGGCAGTATGGAGCTGGGGCAGCCCTGCAAGCTCTGCCCTGCTGCCACAGGCGAGCCCAAAGTTAGACCCTACAGCTGTCTTTTGACCCAGATGGGTAAAACTGTCAGAGTCCCCTTGAACAACTGAGTCTCGACAGCCAATATATTTGCATGTGAATTAAGAGGAGACAAAGAGAAGTGATCAGCTATGTTGCCTTTGTCTCACTGGCTCCACTCAACAGTGGTTGCATGGCCCTAGGACTTGCAGCAGCAGAGACAGTGAGCTGTTGATTCCTAGCCGTATCCTCCATGACACTCACCACTTTCTACATCTCTCTTAGAGCCTCTTAAATGTTACTTTTTTGAGGCTTAATAGTCCTAACCAACTCACTCATTCCTTGTATGAATACCTTTGGTTGTGCTTATTACCTTCCTCCGAAGCTGTTTGCAGAGAGGGGCCCAGAGCTGCACGGGGGTGAGCCGGGACCCCTACCCTGGCAGCAGCATTGGGGTCCCCGTTTCATGCTCTCTTCCTTTCCCAATAAGTCTCGATATTTAATTGGCTTTTGATTGTTGCTGCAAATGGAGCTGCTCTTTTCATGGGCCTGTCTGCTCAGAGCCTCTCACCATACAAAGTGGGGCTTCTCCCCCTCCCCGCATACACACCGCTTCATACCGTGATGTAAACGTTTTGGTTCACAATCTAAATCATTTATCTACAAGAATTTGATTTGTTTTTTTTATTGCCAGTCTTATTAGGTCCTCTTGCAATTCCTAACAGGCTGCCTTCATTTCAATACCTTGAATAAGCCTGTATCACCAACAAATACTGACTCACGGCTCCCTCCCCGCCCCAGATCATTTATGAACACGCCGAACAACCCAGACTTGGCACAGTTACTAGCACAGAGAAGAGACCTGCACAACTCCCTTGATGACTTCCCTCTACTGAGGGAGATGACCATTTACTTCCACCTGTAGTTTTCTATCATTTAGCCAATTACTTGTGTGGATTAGGACCTTACCTTTTGTCCCCTGGTTAGTTTCCATAAAAACCTTTATGACAAGATTGCTGAAAAACCAAGGAGACAGTGTCACCAGCATCACATATTAGCTGACCTCATCAAAACACCCTTAGAGGTTTGTTAGGCAGAACTTCCCTCTCAAAAGCCAGGTTGACTCTTTATCACTTGCCTGGTTTTGTCCAGTTGTCCACTAACTCTATCCCATATCACAGTCTGAGCTAATTTGCCTGGCACAGATGTCAGACTTTTCCTAGATTCCTCCCCAGTCCTCAACCTTTTTACATGTGATTACAGTCACATTTGCCTCCCTCCAGTCTTCAGATGCCAGTCAATGAGTGTTAATTACTAGCTAATTTCTTGACTACAACTTGTTAGATTTCATTTAACATCAATTACATATAAAATTTCAGATGTCTGAATTATTCTGCTGTTAAGATTTTTCAAGACAAAGAGGAGACTTACGCAGGTGCTGGATTTCATGAAGGACTTTACTGGACAGCTTTATCCAGGAGCATGAATTAATCACCAATTCACAAGGTAAGCATCCATATGGCTTATTTGCCTAGCCACACAAGTTGTTAGGCATCCAATTTACATACAGCAGGACTTTGCTTGCACAGATGCTGCAGAGCATGAGCTAATGCATTCATTTACTGAAAAATCCATCCTGCTATATTTCATTGTTACATGCATAGTGTTTTATGCATGGTTTGTTTTGTACTTTCTTTTTATTTATATCTCTTATCCCCATTACTCTCTTCTTCAAAAAAATCTGTGTTTGGAACTGTTATGTCGGTGATATTTTGAAGTCTTGAAAGTAAAATTGACTTGTCCCCATTCAGATCAATGGAACATTTGCCCGAGGTTTCAACATGGTACTTCATCCAGATCTGTTCATTCCTCCTGCTAGGAGTAAGAGTGGAGAAATACCTTCCCTTGCAACCATGCTCTGCGGATAAGTGCTGCCAGTCCCAAAGAGCTTACTAGGGATCAGTGAGGGAGCCCTGAACTAGGATGCTGAAAGTAGTGGCAAGAATTGTACAGGTGACAGAACTGGTGTCCAAAATCCAGAGACAAAAGAAAGAAATTTTAAAACAGTATGAAGTCTTTGGGCTAAACTATATCAAAACCAGAAAGTAACTCACGGGTGGTGGCGAACTCAACAGACTGACTAGCAAGCCTAAATCAGCACTACTGAAATACTAAATACTTACAGATTGGATCTTGACATACCTTTAGAGGAAGATCCAGTTTTGATCAAGACAATGTTATGATGTTACAGATGTAGGCAGGTGACAGATCTGTGTTCTCAGAAACATTTGTGTGGAAAGGGTCTCCAGACATAATATCCCAAGAAGTACTACAAAATATCTGAGCAACCTGTAAAACGCTGTTAGTAGTATTGCAGAGTAGGGACCAAAAAACTATTTTTTATCCTCTGCCCTTGTGCACCTTCCACCCACTGTTTCTGCCAAGAATTTTGTTTTTCGTGCATGACCAATACAGCAAGCCTTTGCTGGGTATTGGTTACTGCAAATCAGGCAGGATGTACTCATTATTTCCAGAGATCTCTAATAATCTAAACCATCATTCACTCAGACATACTCAACAGGGAAGTGGAGTTGAAGAAATTCAGCCCTAATTATGTTCTTTCCCCACTCTTTTAAGATAGAGAAAAATAATCTTTTAAAGCATGGAAAATACACTTTTTCCACTTCAATTTAGGTGCTTAGCCACTTAAGTTTACCTTTAGGTGGAACTGACTTTCATGCTATACTTGACTAGGAAAAGTAAGCGTCTGAGAGCAGGAAGAAGAAAGAAAGGAGCCCGTAGCTATGCCCCTTCTGTAAGCTGAAGTATAGATCAGTTACCAGAAATGAACATGAAGGAACCAGAACTAAATGCCCAGGTGCCAACGAGTTTTAGGAGGAATCAGGTGCCTACTTAAGTTCCCCCATTAAAAGAAAGACCCAAGCTTCCTGAAACAGAAGATTTCCACGTCTGCTTTATATGTGTCCCAAGCAAGAAAATGAAGGGGAGTATGTGGGATATTGTGAAATAACTCTGGAATTCTGCATGCAAGTGAGTTTATTTTTATTAGCTGTTCTCCATGAAAGCTGTTTGCCTCTCAGGCACCTTACCTCAGAGGTTCCTGGCATGCTTGGCTCGCAGTGCTTGCCACCGCTTTATTCACAAAATCCATTTCACGATAGGAGTACGTTCCCTGGGGACTGTCACACTTCCGGAGGCTGGGACAAAGGGCTCTGAAATGTCACCTGAGGCATCCTGTCACTGCCCAGCAGTGGGCTGTAGTCAGGTTGTGTTGTCCAAAGAGGAATTGCACACCCGTTGTAACACCTGAAGCAAATTTATCCAGGTTGTAACTCCATAGCTACCAATCAAGTTGATCTAAGCCAAAGTCTGGCCCTGTATTTCCATGAACGTGGCCAGTTAACATTCACTTCTCATAGTTTGATTAATTCTGAACTTTCTTTCCATGTGAGTTCACAGTTAATTAAGTCATGATGGGTCCTGCTGTGGCCTCCCTTGGGAAGAGCTCACTTCTGTGGGCCAGTGGAGAAGAGGCAGCTCTGATACTAAAAACCTACCTAACCTACCTTGTACATAGCCAGTGTGAAAGCACGTCCAGGACACTTAACATCCTCAAAAATTTGACTAGATTCACTCAGGAAAAAGGGGGGACACTTCTGTGAGACGCCAGCACTTATTTGGGCCTGCTTTGACCCAAATGGGCAGCTGAAGGAAGGATGCGACCGTGAGCGGAGAGAACGTATTTGCCGAGAGCATCTTGTGCAAATGCCTCTGTCTCCCGTGAGAACTCACTTAGCTGCCACAGGCTAACCGTTTCTAATCGAATGCTCCCTGGCATAGACATTTAATCAGTCTAATTGCAGAAAGATTTGGGAGTTTCGGACGGTCTGGGGTCCATTTACTTTCTTTCCTCCTTATGTTTCACTTCCATACGTCCATCTTCCAGGATCTCCGGCAGAGCGCCAGACCAGCATGTGCGCGTGCGCGCCGAAGAGATCGCGCTCAGAAACTCTTGATTAGCTAGGCAGCGACTCCATTTACAGACAGCAGTTGAGCATCATCCAGGAAAATGAGTTAACTGAAACATAATTAACTACATGTCAGCAGAGCAAGCTGAATTAGTCTGTTGAGGAAATTAACGGGCACAGAGATACAATAGGGCTTCCAAAGAGCCTATAGAAATAGAATAAAGGGATACGGCGACCAACTCCCATTTCTAATTAGAGAAGAAAGTATGAATGAAATACCAGTTTCCCTCGCATCTTGCTCACCTTTCACATGCCCTTTCACAGAGGGATTTCTACATGCGGGAGCATTTCAGGCGCATCTAGAACTTGTTTAATCCAAAAGTTAAACCATGTCGGCAAGTTAGCTCATGTCACTTTGGGCAAAGGGAGGCCAGTTTCTGAGGCAGGCAGTCAGGCGCTGAAGCAATGCCGCGTGAGTTAGGAGATCAGCCATGCAGAAAAGCCAGCGGGCTCTGCACAGCAGCTCATCAAAGGATATTCACTGGGAACACTCAGCAGTCAATCCTGATGCCGAAATCCAGGCTCAAGTTTCAGTTGCAAGTAAATTCAAAGTTCACAAGTGAGGATATTTTCTCACAGGTAGCAGTAAACCTCTTTATTCTGCTTTCATGCTCCCGGGTCAATTCTTTGCCTCAGATAATTAAACCCAGTGTGGTGCTGAGGGGCTGTACAATAGGGCACACCCTGGAAAACACCCCAGGACCTCGGCATGGCCACCGGAGCCCCTCTCTCCCCGCAGCCTCCCACCTGCATCCAATTCAAAGCCCCAGAGCTGCACCCCTACTTGGGGCATTCTGCAGTTGGGGCTCTACTGACCCGGGACCCCTTTGTCTCCAGGGCTGCCAGCCCTCCTTCGGCTGGGAGGGGGCACAGGGGAGCCCCAGCCCTACAGCCCGCTCGCCCAGATCTGTGTTTTCCAAGGGACTGAATCCCTTCCCAGCTTCTAAGGTAAATACAGGAATATTCTTTCCATCAGCTCTGGTGGATGCTGGAGTTCTCTTCAGGGCCAGACTCTTCCCTCAGACAAAAGCACATCATTCCCTGTATCTTCCAAGTGCTTCAGGCACCAGGACTTGGTCCTTCACATGTCCCTGTCCTCGCTTTCCTACAGCTTCTTCTGCACAAATACGAGCAAAACCCCAAAACTTATGAGCTGCTCACCCAGAGCCATCCTTGGCTGTAAAACTCTGACTTCCCAGCAATGGGTGAATGGGTGGGTGAATTTAAGTTCCCCTCCTTGCTTTTATTCATGAAATCATGTTTGCTGTTACTCCTGATATGAAAAAAAACCAAAACAAAACGAAACAGCTTTCCAAACAGAAATGGAAAGCAACACTCTGCTTTTCCGACGTGTTTTGCCACAGTCTCAGGTTTAAAACAGACCCCAATGTCCATGCTTATTATTCTCCTGTGGGCAATGAGGAAGCAGTTTCTCAAGACAGAGGTGTAAACTGGAGTGATTCATTGTGCTCTACATGCCTCGTGTGCTTTTTCTGGACAATTTAGGTAAATAGGGTATCGGAAATCGGGTTCTGTATGAACAATTGCTAACAATTACTGCTAAGAGCACCATCACTTTTTGCTTCATTTAATATTCTCTGTAATTATGCCAGTCATAAAGAAAGTCATTCGGTACTAATGTGGATGTCACATGCCCTTCCACAGAAACCTCAGCAATAATTAATGCTCCATTAACACCTTAAGTGTCTTGTTATTTTTTATTCATTTAGCATTAAAACTGATGAGGCTGTTTTAGGGAGGGAAGAGTCAAGATACATTGTACAAAATTAATTTTTTTTTGCCTGTGGCCACACTGTCCCCGCAATAGCCACGGGACACTGGTTTAGTGACAAATGCCAGTGAATCTGTAGCCGTAGCTATATTCTCCTCCCTGCCCGCTGCTGTGCTATAAATAGCTCTAGCTCAAGCAGGGAGATATGTAAGACACTTCAAGAGAACACCAGAGGAAAATCAGGAGATGATGTCTGGCAAGCATTTTGGCAGAGAGACCTAAGACCCAGGAAAATTTCATTCTGTTCCTGTCTCTATCATAATTCCAGATGTCTGTGAACAAGCCACACGGAGTAAGTCCTCACCCTGTCAGAAGGTCAGGCTCTCGGCTCAAAAGAGGGCATAGGATGCCTTTTGTTTTCTTGTTTTTTTATGGCCAGAGACCCAACATGAAATATTTTGTTCAAGCAAAATACATTTTTTTCACTTTTTTTTTTTTTTTTTTTTTTTGATCCACAAGGAAAAAAATATTTTTTCTGGGATCAGTAGGATCTTCTCTGTGTTTTGATTTTCACTTTAGCTGCTGGAAAAAGTCAACCATTGTCTGGGCCCAAACTTCGGTATTGCCTTTTAATTAAGCATCTCATGGTTTGATTAATCTCTGATGAATTACCGTTGCCAGGTGGGCAGGTGTGATCTGCCCAGGGTCACAAAAAAGGAAATCTGTGGCTGCCAGCAGACAAGCTCCCACTGGGAACCTGTGGTACAGCTGGGATGAGGACTCAGGTCTCCCACATCCCATCCCTGTGTTTCACCAGTGGGCTCATCCCTCCTTGCCCTGCTGCCTTGAACCCCAGGGCTGCTTTTGGCACTGCATTCAGAGCAGTTTCTCTGTGTTTCCCTACTGCTACGTTGGCGGTAATTGATTTTCCAGCTATTACCACCATCAGCAACCCTACTAACAAGAGACATCAAGGCAAACAGCAGTCCCCCCTATGGCTGAGTATAATAAGGGCTGGAGTTCCCCGGTTGGGTCTGGACTGCATGTAGCCTTCTCACACCACAACTTGGAAGAGCTTTTTCTTTCTTCCAAAACAACAGGGAGCTCTTCTTGCTGCATGACCCCCAGTCCTCAATTAAGCTATCCCACAGCTGTTACTGACTTCTAAAAGTGGATCAGTCAGAAGTGTGGCCTTTGTGCTGAGATTTACCGGCAAAAAAGAAAAGAAAAGAAAACCTGCCAGTGCCTGAGGAGACAGTTGGACTTTTGTTTGACGCTGTCTCCCATCTCACACACATATATACGTACATACACACAGGGTAACTTGGAAATAATGTCTTGACACTCGTTGCAAAGCCTCGGTAATATTAGCCAGAGCCATATGGTTTTTGCACACGCTGAAATGTCATGTACTTACGCTGCTTTTACAGTTTTCCTTCCTTGCAGGAAGGCTTCGTGTGGACCAGGATGTGCTGCCTCCTTTTTTTCCCCTACGTTTTGTTTTCCTTCCCCTCCATGCCTTCTGCTACAGATTCTCTAAAAGGGTTGCTCCTCGCACTACCACCAAGGTAAGGTGCTCAGCCTTGGGCTGCAAGGGCACTTTCCAAAGGGCTTGAGGGCTCACCTCACGCAGTGCTCCATCCAGAGTTGATATTACTAACTCTCATCCTGTGCCCAAGATACTGGACCGTAGCAAACGACTTCTGCGTCTTAGCAGGCGGTAGCTTGGCAGATAGGCCAGGCAGTTCATCATTCCCCACCATGGGGACCCTCTCTCTACACGCTGTTTTTCCTCCCATCCTGGATATTGCACTGAGATTGCTGCTATAAAAAAAGCCAGTGCAGCAAGGTGCATACAAATTGCAAATCAAAAGTTAATGGTCGCATCCTCCAGTGCTCCATGGAGAGTAAAGGGCCATTAGCTTCATTAAAGCAAGGAAAAGCATTCTTTTGTGCTCCCATTTTCCCTTTTACTGCAGCGAGTCTTCATGAACACACACACATATTTGTACTTTGGAAACTTTGCCGTGAATTATAGCTTCTCATTACAAGGAAGAGGCTTCAGCTTCAGTTTCAGCTTTCCTCGCAAATCATTTTGCTGCCTTTCCTCCACAAAAGGCCCCTTGCTAATTCATCCTGGATCTATATAGCCAGAGGTGACAGTCCAAGGAACTTGGGTCTGAACTCCTCGTCTCCAAGTCTGACTTCCATGGTCACTCCCCAGGACTGCAAAGACCTCTGTAATTCCCTACCCACAGTCAGTGACTCCTTCCCCTCAATTTCCACTCGTGGGCTGTACCAACCCACTGCACAGTAAACCTGTTTTGGTTTCCCCATAGCTGTATGAATTTCTGCGGAGGTGAGCGCTTTCATTTTGTGGCTTCCTTCTTTCCTCACAGGCCTTAGTCCCATCTTTACTAGAGAGTGGTGGAGGGACAAGGTAGCCCCGACATGGGGAGCTTAACCTGAAGAAGACCACCTTCTCATGTGGTCTTAACCCTCTGAAAATAGTGGGCTGGGTTTTCTCCTCAGTTATTTACTTGTAGTAAAATCAAAGATATTTCACTAAATCGTGTGGACCTGGTTTTCACTGACTCCATGGGCTGGTTCCCAATCTATGTCAGTGTAATAGAGATTAAAAGCAAGCCTGGATGGCCGGTGACTGTTGATGTTCATGCTCCTGTGTTGGGTCATGGTAGGGTCAGGACAGTCATTATCTTTCTGCTTTGATGTCAAGCACTGAGGATACGCATGAGTTACTCCAGTTTGGGTCTGGGTTTGGATCTGAATCTGAATTTTCTGTCAGAAAGTCAGGATTCAGATGTAGGTGAGGTTCTACCATGACAGATCAGTTGCAAGGAGGAAAACATGAAATGTGGAGGAACTGGATGCAAATCAAGTAGCAGAAGTGAAGGTGGCATTCAGCTGAAGAAATTTTCATTTAAATGCATGAATTTTGTGATGATGTAAGATTGCTGAACACCTGGCTGGTAAGTATTTCATTGACTGAAGACTCATAATCATTTACTTCCTACCAAATTTGTTTCATTTTTACAAAACAACAGCAAATACAAATACTTGAGTGGTCTGTTCTCCTTGCTTACAAGTCTCATGATGGATTTTGCAAACTGTCTGCCCTGTTCCTGATTCAGCAAGCATTTAAGCACATACTGAATTGAATTTTCTCAAGTAGAATGCAACTTTGCTCACATCTTGTCCTGCCTCCCCCCACCCCCCAAGAGATAGACTCTAAGAGATGCCTAGCCTACTTGCAAACCAGGAATAAATACTATTGTGCCATTGATCTGATTTCCCCCATCCTCTTCCTGAGGAATGAGTCCATCTGTAAAAGTCAGTGGATAATGGCTATGCATTTCTCAGCAAAGCTTCCTACCTGTGAAAAACAGCTGTCAACAGAGACGGAGTTTGACTGTCAGAAAACCAGCACACAGATGCTTTGGGTAAGGAGTCATGACATGAAAGATGAAAGGGTCACTGCTGCGGGCCTGTTACTTATCTTGAAAAAAGGAAGAAGGAAACATTCCTGAACCGTTTACACAGGAGCTCAGGATACTGTGCTCATGGGGACTTTAACTACCTAGATATCTGCTGGGTATGATGTTCCTCAATTCTAAGACAAAATCATTCTTTTATTGCGGATAGGACCACTTCATGACATGGAAAAGATGGATAATAAATCAAAAAAAGTGAAACTCTTCTAGACCGAATCAGGAAGAAAGAACTAGAAGTTTGAAGACAATAGGAGAGTTTGTAATATGGACCACAGCTTTCTTGAATTTGGCCTATCTAAACTAATTGTTCCGGGAAAGCACAACCCCACAAAGGGGTTGGAGAGTGAAAGTGCACATGGATGAGAGCTAACAGGCCAAACAAGAAAATCATGTCATTCATTCTTCATGTTTAGGCTTCATTCATCTTACATCATAAAGTGTCCTCAAACAGATCGCAACCTTTTAAAAATCACTTTGCTGCCTGGGGCCACTTGCTAAATAATTGAGCAACTAAACCAAATCAATATTCAAAACTAAGTCACTGAAATGAACTGATACCGAAAGCAACGTCACTGGATACGTAATCCAGGTTGTGCATTGCCGTTCCTTGATCCAGTGAGCGTAATGCCACAGAAGCAGTGTTTAAACCCATATTAGCAGAGTTGTTACCTTTTGGTTTTCTGAAAATACTCCATAAGAGTTGCTTAAAATGCACTTTCTGGATATTTTTTTTTCCCTGCTATTAATTAGGTTCGCTTTAGCATATTTACAGACTAGTGCCCCAAACGAGCTCTAAAGTTAGACCTTCCTCTAAATATAGGCATAGCCTCGGTGCCACATGGGGAAGGAGAGAGCTATGAGCCCTCTCTGGTACGCAGCATCTTTCTAAGGAACTGCCAAGCACGGTGGTGTGTGTCTCAGTATAACAAGCAGGCAAGCTTGCTTAACTGCTCACTCAAGCACACGCCTTCTCTCAGCGCTGCGGCAGTACAAATAGAAGTAGCCAAATCCAGAGTGGGGGTGGCGGGTGTGTCCTTCATGAGGACTTAAGGCATGGAAGGCTAGATAGCCTACTCAGGGAAAAGAGAGAGGTAAAGTCAAGGTGAATCACAGCAGAAGTCCAAATTAAGCTAAGAGGTACTAGCCTCAAACTGGGGCCTAATGGCAAAGGAACTGAATACTATAATCATTCAGAGGAGCAGCTGAAGATATCAGGCACTCTGTAGAAGACAAAAGGATGGGTAAGGCAAAAGAATATATTGGAAACGGTTAAGGAAAATAAGACCAGGCTTTATGGACACTGGGGAAACCAAAGTACTAGAAGAAACAGGTGAAAGAGAAAATTTTGTGAGTACAAAACCTGACTGAAACAGCGAGCTGCTTCTTTAAAGGGTCAGGAAGTACAACAGGGACTGTGTCAAACCTGTGTCTGAGGAATCTCTCTCAAAGATGCCGAGTCCTCTTTTGAACCCATGCCAAAGGTTATATGTGTTTTAATTGTACTTCTGGTCCATTAGACTCCAACCGTGAAACCTTCACTCTGTGGAAAACTCGGCTAATACTTAACCTTACCGAGGCAAGTAGAGCCAAACAAGTCATGGAAGGAGAATTAGGCATGTAACAGCGTTTAACTTCACTACAAAGAGCATAGCCCAATTATTTCTGTTAATTAGATCCCCTCTCCATGCATAATAAATCCTCACTTGCGTGGAAAGGCGCTGAAGGCCAGGAGCTGGCAGGCACCACCAGGTGAGTGGGGCTGCTCAGCCGCCTTGCAAGCCACGGGGCAAATCACTTGTGGAAACGCTACCGAACTCCCGCAGAAATGAAAGGCACAAATACATTGCCGAGCGTTGAGCTTCATACATACCTCACATGCAGCCTCAGAGGAGCGTTCCAGGGGCTGGTAAAACCCGCTTAACAGAGAGCTCTTCTGGCAAAATGGCGCAGGTTGTGTTGGCACCTCTGGGCATACCCAGTATAGCCTCCGCGGAGAAGGACACTGCAATGGGTGGTCTCGGGCATAGCTTTCCTCGTGCCTGACTTGCACGGAGCTTTTATACTTATTTGTGATGTTCTTTACGTATTTATTAAAAAGTCAAATGACATTTAAATGAAAAATCTCATGCTGATTAAAAGCAGGTAGGGGAATAGCTGGGAAAATGAAATGCACCATACATAATCAGATCCAGATGACATGCAGCCCAGGGTTTTGAGGGAACGAAGCTAATGAATATAGTGAACCTCTGGTAATTAAATTTGAACAGCCATGGCACAGGGAGGGGGGGAATGCAAACATGGTATAGAACTTAAAAGAGGGAATAAACAAGAGGGAAAAAAGAGTTATCCTAACAGAGGCTTATAAAAAGCCCACATCACTGACTGTAACCCCCAGAGGGTTACAGACTGCAGAGTGTTTCTCCAGCTTTCCCTTTCAACCTTCCCCTCATCTTTTCACTCCCTGCTTCCACAGTTTGTGCTTTTTTTTGTTTCCTCTCTTCCCCCTCTCCTGCACCCCACCCTCTGCCTTTGCCCACATCCCCCATTTTACTCTCTCCGCGGTCTCTACAGTTTTTCAGGACGAAGAGCCCTTCCCGGACCGTTCTTGTTTCTCTTCCGAGGTACAACCCCTCCGTCCCGCCCCAGCAGTTACCAAAGCAGCAGAGCTCCACATTGCCCCTTTCCTTTTCAACGGCACGAGCCTAAACCTTTAATCCGGGCTAGGTACTTAGACCAGCATTTCTTTAACAAGCAAGCAGTCCCACTAAAATCAGTGGAGTAACTGGGGTGCTGAGAACCACGGGTTTGTGCACCCACCCAGAACAGAAGTTCAAGCATTAACTCCTTTTCGTTCCCAAACTGACTTTACCCCAGCCGTTTTTGTCGTATCCGGGCCCATCTCCTCGCCCGCGCTCGGGCTCCTCTCACGCCTGCCCGAGCAGACGCCCGGCTGCCGCCCGCCTGACCTGCTGCTGGGTCCCCGCGCTGGTGAGGAGAAATCTGGCTTCTCTTCGTGCCCCTCTGGGTGCCCGGGCTCTGTGCGGCACCTGCGCTGGGCAGCGCTGGCCACCCCGTGGGTGGTGGGCAGGGGGCATCTGTGGCTCTCGGCTGGTCGCCATCTTGAGCTGCCCACGCGAAGCGCTTTCGTGCAGCCCCGGCCGCCTCCCTTGTGCTGACAACGGCCCCCTTCAAGGTGCCGCGCACCCCGAGGTGAGGAGCCACGGCGGGGCGGCGGGACCAAGCGAGGCCCGTCCCAGGGCATCCCGGGCACCCACGCAAGTTAGAGGTGGGGGAACAAACGAGTTGCAGTTTACTGAGAGATTTGGTGGGTTCAGGGGCTTGATACACTGCGCATCGAGACTCCAGCGGCCTCGCCGCGGGGGTTTTTTTGGATGAACTCCTCGCGTCGCGTTAGAATTAGAGCAGAAGAGCACCAGGACAAAATCCTGCCCCTCGCTACACCCAGGCAGCCCCCCGGACATTGCAGCATCCTGTATGGGAAGGAACTGAAGGAAGAGGGTTGCGCTTTTCCTTTTTTGTTGGTGTGGATAATGAATTCTTTTCAATTAACCCACGAATCTGCAGCACTATTTGAACTGTACATTTTTATGTTGAGTACAAAGACTTTAATGTCTTTCCAATGGAGAGTTATATAAAGTGTTAATAGAGCTGTCTGTCAGGCAACAATTCCACTGGAGAAGCAGAAAGTGAGTTTAGATGGCGATAAAATGCAGTAGTTTTTGGTTTTTTTCTCAATGTCTTCACTAAAGAGTGGAAGCTTCTCTTGGGATCTATTATTTGGATTATAATCTGAACTACTTTCTGTCAGAATACTGACCCTCTGGACCAGAGAGATCAGGCTAGCACTGAAAAACTAAATTCCCTTTGGGAGATTTAACACAACCCCTTTTTCTCCCCTAAGCCAGAAAATCCTTTAAATTTATTTTGGTAACACTAGCAACCTAAAGCAGGGAAAAAGACTAGAAGCTGTTCACTTTGCACCGATTTTGAAGAAGAGTGCAACATCTCCTTGCAGCACAATTCATTACCGATGGGTCAAAATGATTTGCTGGATCAGAAATATTTCCCTCCCCGGGAGATGTTGATTGCGGCAGTAGGCTTCCCATTTGCATATCGCACAGCGCAGCTCAGTTAGCGGGGTTTGAGGCAATCACACGTTAAAAGGCAATTTGGAGAAAATTACATATAACTTCAGATGTCATTCAAAAAGGATGGGGTAGTGGCATCTGTTTCTCATAACCTTTGAAACATTACACATGTTTCGGAACGGTACTGGTTCTTTAGAAGTAAACCATATAATCTCTGGATTTTTAAAAATTAAACATGGTACATTTAATTTAGGATATTGTTATTCTAAAAAAGACAATGCTAACCTTTTTCAACCTTCTCTGTGGTGTAAGTTATTGTTGGCAAAGTCACTTTTGGTCTCTTTGTCTGATCCAGGAGTATATTTCATGAATTGCCTTATAATTTTAAGTGGTGTCTAGACCTTTGTGGTCTAGATAAGGTCACAAAAACAATTTATCCAAGGCATTTGACAAAGAAAGGAAAAGCTGCCCGCTTTTCCCATCAAACATAATTACCATTCACCACATCTAAACGAAGCGCTTGTTGCATCTTTACTGGAGAACCAAAAGCCGCTATGACTCGGTTTATTTGTCCATTAGCAGAAATCTGGTGCAGGGAAAACAGAGGAAATGGGCTTTATAATTAACCCTCTTAGCGCTCCAACAGAAGATTGATAGATCTGAAACCTATGCCGCGGCAGACTTTTTTTTTTTTTTTTTTAATTTTAATGACGGAAAGCCGTAAGGCAAGCCTCCTTCCCCTCTCACGGGAACACACCGGGTCCGGCCGTGGGCTGGAGACATGACACGAGGGCAGGGGAACGGGCGAACCCAGAGCTGGGCTCCCAAGTTTATTCAATTAGGTATTAAATGTTTGGAACAAGGTTTCATTTGCCAACAGCTGTATACAATCATTTGTGGTTTTGAGGCCAGGGTAATTGGCATGTTATGAGCTTTTGCCTCAGCTTTTGGCATCTGCCTGAAAACCACACGGGAAGAGGGAAGGCGCTGCGCAGGGCTCGGCCGGGAGCCGTCCCCCGGGAGCGGGACCTCAGGAGCCACCAGCGAACAAACCTCTCCCAGGTCTGATGGATACTGGGCAGCTGCTGCCCACCAGCGCTCCTACGGAGCCCACATGAACAGGAGAAGGAGTCCTTGCTAGATCGCATCCTACTAGAGCCAAGATTGCTTCACGTGCGCGGATTTATGCTGGTAACTAAACATGACTGTTTTCAGGAAACCGACTGAAGCTCCTTGCTAATTGGAAGCAGTGAGGGAATTTTATTTTCCATTGTGTGCTTCAGCTCTCAGCGCTCCAGCGCTCCACGCTAAGTCGTTACAGCTCGGAAGCTGCCACCAGCTTTTATCCACCACCTCCCTGGCCTCCCTCCGCGCGGCGCGGGACGCTCTCTCCTCATGCTGCGTTTCCCTGCGGAGTCCGCTAGGAACTGCGCACACCCCACGCCTTGCGTCCGCTCCCTCCTTTCTGGTTTTTTTTTTTCCTTTCACCAATTCACCACCTCTTTGCTACGGGACGCTCTCTGGGGAAGCCGTAGCCCTTTGCTACACATTTGTAGAAGACCCAGCATGGCAAGTCCTTCCTAGGTCAAGACTCCTTGGCACCATTGCAACATAAATATTACACGCTAATAACACTGTGGTGGAGCCATGTTTCATCCTGTTATGGGTATCGCCAGATAGGATCACACTATCCCTTTTATTATCTCCTACAGCCATTTACTTACTCCTTTCTGTTAAAGGGGAGTCAGCCTTGAACGGTTCCTCTGGCTCACACTGTCGTAACCAACATCACGTCCTGGTTTCCTAATTATTTACACCTTAAGGAGTTGTCCTGTATCCTGTAGAGAAGCCCTCAGCTGGTGTCTAATCATTAACTAGAAAAGAGGAGAGCCAAAACATGCCGTGCTGCTCTGCACTAGTGTCCTTTAGTTATAATAATGGATTGCTTTTTCCCTGTGGTGCTCAGAGCTCTTTACAAAGAAAGAGGAACATTGTTATTGCCATTTAAGGGGGCAAAAGCTTAAGTGCAATGAAGCAACGTGCCTTGCCCACAGTTACACAGCGGATCGGCGGCAGTCATTGGGACTACATACAAACCCACCAAAAGCTGTGTCATACCATGCCTCTAAGTGAGAACTCAATGCAGTTACTTAATAATAACAGAAAGTGTCTTTTATCCCATATACGCCTGAGAATTGATGCCAGTTGTTTTGGCAGGCACTCACATGCTGTTTGGTTTGGGTGAGCCTGTTGCTAACACGTGCTCAGCTGCTTGTTAATGGGGTGGAGAGATGCAAATGAAAGCCTTCAGGCTTCACAATAAGCAAAACTTCGCCCCTTGATCACAGCGCAGTGTGTCCTGCTCCTGACAGTTGTGGTTTTATGGTGGTTCAGGTGGACAACAGATGTTCACCTGCTTAACTACAGTAGCAGTAAAACTCTTAAAACAACCAATGAACAAAACGGGGCCATCTACTCCAGCCACTTTGCAATCAGGCAGGAGCCCATCAGATGTATTTGTCTATACGTCTCGTCTAATTTCCGCTCAGAAAACTCAAGTATTGGAGCCTCCGCTCCTTTCTTGGGCGAACTGTTTCTTTCTGCGGTAAGACCCTGCTCCTCTGATGCGGCTTTCCTCCCCCTCCTACCCATGCTCGTTGGCGTGGATGCAATAAGCGCTCCGAAACATCATCATTCCCCCTCACAATCGCACTGTTATGCTTGCTCATCTGGAGTCCATCTGTGGGGTGTTGGTAATGAACTCCTATTACACTGGAGAGTAGGAGGATTGAGGGCTGAGAAGCACAGGAATCCCAGCTGTTACACTGAGATGGGTGATCAAACCCTGTTTCTTGGGTGCAGTACTGGGGTAGCTGTGTGAAACTCCATATCCTGTGATATGCAAGAGGTCTCGCAGGACGGCCTCATGCTCTCATCTAGCAGAAACCCTATGCATCTTTTGCCTGCCTTTGGTGCAGTTTGTTTCAGTCACTCTGGGTAAAACCGAAGTGACTTCGGAGTGCCTGTGCCATGTTGAAAATAAGCAGGATCGAAGCAAACATCAGTATTGATCCATGTGGGTCTCTTGTGCTTAGTGGTCTCTGAGCAGCTCAGGTAAGGAAGATAAGCTAATAGGACCAACCATTTTCTCCAGAGCTTTTATACTTTGTATGGGGCTGCTGCTGTCTACAACACCATGGAGCTGGTACTTGCAAAAGTATCAGTTTTAGTGAAACTGTATGAACAGAGACTGGCTTTGATGCTCAAAGCCAGTCTTAGGAAGCACATGGAGATACATGGGATGTGAGCTGGGATTTAGTGGTCGCACTTTCTGCTGAAGCATCTGCTTGAAGCCCAGTGAGAGGCTGGTTACTGTGAGCCCAAGGGAGATATGCAGTCAGGCTTGCAAAGCTTTCCACAGCAGAGCTGCTGACCACGGGTGAGACAGAAAGGCCCACACCAGTCACTGTGTTCACATAGGGTAAAGATACTGCTGTCCCTAGTGAGACGAAGCTCTTGTCTAGAAAAAAGAAAAGTTAACAAGGAGTTTTTCCTCTGTGTACCTCATATGTAGCCTGAGTTTGCTGCTGCTCAAGAGAGAATGACAAATACATCTCATTCTCCCAAGGAGGAAATATGGTTAAAAAAATGGAAAGAGCTAGGCATATATATCTTCTCTGAATATCAATGGGATTTATGCATCCCAGTCTCTTTCTCGTTTTGAGACTCTCATCCCACACATAGTACTCAGCTGTGCTTTATATCACTGACTTCCCCCTCCTTGCAACATCACCCCCTGCTTTTGATATTCATCAACACTAGGGATCAAAACTAGCCTGCAACCCAGTGAAGGCAGGCTTCGTGTTTGCCTTCTGCATCTTTGTTCAGCCCTCTGACAGAACCCTGGAAAAAGGCCAGGTTGCAGTCTTTGCTCAGGGCTGAATGAATAAGGTCACCATTTGCCAGTACGGATGTACCTTGCCATACAGTGACAGAGAGATGGCCAGCTAAGCTGGAGGTGGTTTGAAGAAAAGGTACAGCGTTCACCTTCAAAGACGCTCATCTCACGTGCTTGCTTTTGCTTGGAGAAAGAGCACTCATGCCAAATAACGGGAGCAGGGTCTTACCTATGACATCCCACTTCCTGTGGAAATGCCTTTTCTTACACTCTGGGGAGGAGGAAGAGGAAGTCACCTCAGCTGTTAGAGTTGAGGTCTTCAATAAGCCACCTGATGATTTCCTTGAGGATGAGCCGGTTAAAGAGGACAAGCAGATGAAAGAAGTAGTGAGCAAGTGCCGCTGGTTTGGCAAAGCCATCCAAGGGTTGATAATTCAACAGGCTCTTTGTGAATTCCTTTGGTTTGGTTTTACTCATGTGCCACTACTATTTCCCTGTCATTAAGCAACCTCTGGAAAAGCACAAGTAAAATCAAAACCAAACCTCACCAGACAAGCAGGGAGGCAATTGCTAGAAATAGGATCCTAGCAGCCATAGCTTTTATAATCTCATCTGCTTCCTTACAAAACCCATGGGATCTGCTCTTTCTCCTCCCTGCATTGAAGAGCTTGTGGAGTTGAGGATGTTTTTTATGCCTAACAGTACATGCTGGGTTTGGACTGCATAGGCCCTTTTCCTCATCCCTCCTAATCCTCCTTGCTTTTCCTTGCATTAGTTTGCACTCTTCTAACTGCTTGTAAACCAGAAGTCTGGCAGCGAGCATATGAAGTCTCAAATGGATTGCGTATGAGCTTCAAGACTGAAAATACGGAGCTCTCCTTACAGACCTCAGGTCCACTGAGATAGTAGGCTGAGTTATGGAGACATTCAATCTCTGGGCTGTAACTTATTTTTAAGTTGATAAATATACTGAATTATATGCAGAACTGTTGTTAAAACCTAGCACACAGGAGTTCTCCAGTTATTCACAGCTTCTCACAGTACAGGGATGAGGTCTCCAATGAAAGGACTGGGTACCATGATTTGAACCAAAGGAAGTACTTCTTTTACACAACACTTAGTTTAAACTGTGGAGCTTGCTGCCAGAGGAAGCTGCAAAGGCAAATGTTTAAGCAGGCTCAGCAAAAGAGATCAGCTGAACTTGGGAAACATTGGCCCATGAGCAGCGGTTAAAGAGACAGTACAGAGAGCCAGAAGGAAGAGTCAACACACAGAAAGCCCTGGCCCCTTTTGACATGGCCGTGCAGTCACTGGGATAAGCTATATTCTTCAGAGGAGTTGTGAGCTGCTGTCCCGGGAAAAAAGGAATCAACAGAAAGCATCTGGGAATAAGAAGGAAGAGAGAGATGCATCTCCTGAACATCACTGCTTCCAGCAATAAAGCTGTCTCTTGTGTGCGTGCATGCCCATGTACCACGTATTGCTGAGCTAGAGCTGAGTGCTTCGCAGCTAGCGTTGCAAAACCACTGCCCCCAAAGGACCCTCTCCGATCAACCTCCAATGATCGTGGCTTCACTCAAGTGCTGTGTGACTTGACTTACCCCCACCTCAGACGGCAGCTCTCTCTTTGATGGCAATAACAGCGTGCAAGCAGGGAAAGGAGGCAGCTGAGTGGAAGGAGGGCTGGTGCGAGTGGGTCAGCACTGCACACACCTCATGGAAAGAGACCTTCACACAGTGACCCTCAGACCATGGCAAGACGGGCCCTCAGCAGGCAGGGCTACCTTTGCTCTGCTGACGCTGAGGGAGCATCACGAGGTAGAGCATCAGGAGGTGCGTGAGCTGAAGGTGTGGCCTTCTGTTACACTGCCTTTGTTAATAAAATACAGGAGGTAACATCCCGGGCTCTCAATCCGCTTTCACTTCAAGGTCTTTGTCCTCACCGGGGCAGTGATCTGGAACAGTGACTGGTTGGGTTTGTTTCTGGGCCAAACAAAAGCTTGCTCCGTGGCGTCCTTCAGGGGATGCCGCTGTGGCTCACAGACTTTCATCTCATGACCTACCTGCTTTGTCATCTCTGCCTGCAAAGCCTGCGTAGCTCTTTGTGTTTGTTCTCAAAACAAGCGTGCAAATACAGTCTTTTGTTTTTCTTTCCATAAGAAAACCGGCGCAGAAGAAGCCTGTGCTAACAAGCCAGTGGGAGCACCCTTAGCTGAGGGAAGCCAACAGCAACAGGGGCAGCACCCTCAGACTTCCTCACAGCTCTGCAGCCAACAGCGGTGAGCAAAACAGCAAACCCGGTGCGGAAAGAGCCGCTGGCAGGGTTTGCTTTATTAAAAAACGCTGCCCTTGGGTCCTGCAGGCACTGGTCAGAGTGAAGCCTGGGACTTGGCCGTGAGCATTCCCCAGCCTCACTTCACTAAACCTAAGACAATTCCTCTGCCAGCTGCTGAGGTCAGTGTCAGGCGTGAGTGGCTCCTGCATGAAGCTATGGGGGGGAAGGACACCAGGGTCCCAACTCTTGGGTTGCATGGAGGCTACTGGGGCAAAGGAATAGCCCTGCCTGTCCCAAAGACGCAGGGAGAAACCTCCTGCCACAGCAGTGAGGGCAGTTGAGCAGGAGCCCCATGGTGGCTAAGCGAGCCCCGGCACTCAGCAGAGACAGAGGTCCTAGTCCTGGGTGCACAGCCACTAGCAGATGTACACTGTGGTCTGCCTCATACATCCTATGCTTTGTGTTTTCTGTCTGTGTTCTCCATTTGCCCTCTTTGAACTGCCTTTTTAATGTCTAAACAGTGCTCAGAGTGGGACTCTCACAGGATTACCATCCAAATTATAATTATACCCAGACACGATATTAATGTTGAAAAGCCAAATACTCAAAAGTTAGGAAACATTAGAATTAATATTGCCTCTGTACTTTAAAACACAAAGAGTGTAGCCTTCCTTCCGCAACAGCCACGGTTTCTGCACAGGCTGTCTGCTGTGAATGGGAGAACCCAGGGGCACCTTTTTGGGTGCCCTCAGTAACCCCCTGCTCCACAGGGACTCAAACACAGCAGCACTGCAAGCTCCCACAGCAAAGCGGTCACACAGGGCTGGCCAAATGCGTTGGAGGTATCAGCCCGTGTCCCTCCCGCCTGCCCTGCAGATGCAGGAGCACGATGCCGGATGGCCACCAGGCCAACAGGGTGGAGGAGCTGATGGATGGAAAATATCCCAGTGGGAGCTAATGATTATTTCTAGCCCAGATCACTTCCGTGCCAAGCCTGGAGGGATGGTACAAGGATGAGGATGAGAGTGAAGTCTAGGGAAGCAGAAGGGTTTATGTTGGCTTTGCTCCAAACAAAATGCTCTTCTAACTTACGCAAGCAGTAATGCTTGTGTGACACTCCCTCGGAGCCTCTCATAGCCTTTGCAACTCCTTTGCTAGTGGCTTTTTTCCCATGTTACTCAACATGTTAAGCAAGGATGGAGGCAGAAGGAGATCTAGTGAAGAGAAGAGAGGTCATGGTGCTGAGTGGCTCAGTGCTGCCCTGGGTAATGGAGTCGTTCCTGCTCAGCACCTTGGAGATGTTAAACACATCACTCCAGTCAAACATTTTGCCAACAGTCACTGCTTAGCTTCCTCATTTTTTGAGTGCTTTCAAGTCATCGCTCCAAACCGCAAGAACACTTGACCTTCTAGAAGAATATGCCATCAGATTTTGTCAACACAGCCATTAGTCTCTAGTCTTCTCAGATATGGCTAACCTGTTTCACCAAAAATTCAGTCTGGGGTAACCCCCAGGAATGTAAACTTTCAGCCCGCAAGGTGAAGTGTTGGCAACACTGATAAATACCTCAAATCATGCTCCTGGAATGGGAAGCATTTGGCAAGATTGTAAGAGGTGAAACCAACCCACAACACTCAAGAATAGAGCTTGTCCCTATAAATAATAAAAAGGAGCAGCTGCTATCTAAAAAAGTCAGAGCACGATGCAAAAATATCCTCCAGGGTATATGTACATGCTTGCAGGAATTGGCATACAGCTGGAGAGGGTGTACAAAATACCTGTGTGCAGCTAGTTAGACCTCACCTGTGCTTTAACATGAGGGTGGCTGGGCTTCCATGGACCATGTGGAAGGCTGTGTCCCTCCAGCACTCCTGCTTCCAGGGAAAGGGGTGCAAAAGTGTACTACCTGAGGCCCGTGATCCCGTTTTCAGAAGTGATTTAGGCATCTATGTCCCCACAGCTTAGATTGAAAAATCTAGGTGACTAGGCTTTCTACATCACTGCGGTGGGTCTGGTCCTTCTACTTCAGCATTCAGATGAAGGTATAAAAGTAATATAAGTAAAAATGCAGAATCCGACTTTATTCCAAAACTTGGGGAAAATTTGGCTCTGAGTACCAGTGTGTGTTAAAGGTGATGTGCTTAGTACCCAGCATCTGCGAAAAACAGGCTGTCTGGTTCCTGTGGCTGAGGATGTTTGCCCTGCACATCCCTTTCTGCCTCTGGTGGCAACACCAAAAAGGAATTACTCCTTCCTTTAAACATTTGGGAGGGGATTGAAGGGAAGAGAAAAGACACTGATCACATCAGCTGTAGCTAGTGAAGCCCATTTATCTTCCTCAGCCCTCCTGCCTCCAGGCTTAGAAAGCCTCGTGTTCATGTGGGGGTTTTCTCCCACTTTGGTCGGCCAGCCTGGCAGAGAGACAGACTAGCAGAAAAATGGTGCTGGAGACCCATGGTAAGGGTCCCACCTGTTGCTGGCAGACTTCACATTTTTGAGTGCTGCTTTCCAGCAGCTTGGGACTTGATTGAAGTTGATCTTGACTACATGAAAAAATCTTGCTAATGCCTTTTATGCACTCTCATTTTCTTGTTGCCTTTCTTTTCTACCTTTCCTTCTTGCCTTTCTTTTTTCCTTCTACATCATAGTCACCACATCCTTGGAGTGGGAGGAGAGAAATTAAAAGAAAACATTTAATACCTCAAGTGTTTTTAAACCACCAGCAATCGGTAGAAGCCTGAAGAGGTCATCCCTGGAAATAATCCAGCTGGTGAATTCCTTATGGATGTCACCTTTCCAAGAGCAGTGCTGTTTCCTCATGGTGTGGGTGTACTTATTTATTATGTCATTAAAGCTGTTTTCCTTCGGGCAGCCTTTAAAGATCTTCCCTGGAGATTCAGCAGGCTGGGCAGCAAGCCAAGTGGAACCCCCTAAAGTTAAGTGCTCAGCTCTGTTGGACATAAACCACTTAATATTTCAAAGACAACAAAAGTGGTACAGATCCAATCTGTTGCCAGTAGGAAAGAAATAACCGGCAAGTAACACACTGAGCCCATCACAAGGGACAAGCAAAGCCACGGTGACTCCCCCTTCATCAGGCCAGAGCAGGATGGTGCCGTACGTTCATATCTACAAGTCATGACTATGGACCCTTCGCTCTGCTCGCCATGGCTCCAGAGAGGCCAAGACTAACGTTCCAAAATCCCACGCTCTATTGCTCTGATGTGCTCTTGCTGCTTCTAAGCCCCATCATTGCTGCAAACCTTCCCCCCGCCCTGTTCACAGTGCTCAAATTTTGGTGCTGTTTTTCTTGAAAGCAGTTGTCCAGGGGTCAGATAGTGTTGTTCATAATTCACTGTCCCCAGGCCAGGTGACAGCAGAGTCATACCTGGCACAGGTTTTTCCTCTTCTGAGATACGCAGCCCGTTTTCACAGAGGGATGCCACCATGGGTTTTGAAATTTGCTTTCCATAGACCTTCAGCTGGGTTCAACTCACTTGCTGGCAGGTTAGCAGCAAAGCCTCTCGAGGGACAGGAGGAGACTCCCTGGTTTTCAGCAGGTCATAGATCCAGTCTAAAGGAGGGATGTCAGCAAACAGTGTGCCCTGGCTCTCCCAGTTGTGAGAAACAACACCAAACACCAGGGTGATGTGCTTCCTCACACCGGCTGAAGCCAAGTACTTGAGGATCTCACAGTCCCAAGTGCAAAGGATGCTTCTCTTACCCTTCCTGTGGGTTTGCTCTGCTTGGTCCTGGATTAGGTTTAATGTCTGGTCCAGCTATTGGTGTAATCTGCTTTGGTCTGTTCAGTGAGCTACAGTCCTGAAAGGCTGCCAGCTTGCCAGGGGCGTTATTCCTGCAGGGCCTCTCGCAATAGCAATGGAGTTAGTTACTCCAGATTTGGGCTGATGAAGGGCAGATCAGGATGTGATGCCTCGAGACAGTAAACCCCCCTATTGCCACCCCCACATCTCTCGGATGGGACCCCTGGGGCACGGCGCTCCCTCTCAGCAGGTTGGGACAATAAAAGATACCCCCTGCTTTGGCAACCCCAGTTTGCCTGGCTGCTCTCCTCCCATGCCGGGACACAGCAGTGCGGAGGAGCCGGCGAAGAAAACCTGCAGCAGCGAAGGGAACCTGCCCCCCGCAGCAGCAAACCCGGCGGCTGGCGTGCCAGATCCTAGCAAGAGCTGCCGCTCGGAAAAGAAAGGGAGGAGACACGTAAAGAGACAAAACCAGAAACGTAATGGGCTGTGTTTTCGATGGATAAATCACGGCTGTCCCCGCCAACAGAAGGTGAGGTAACAAGGAGCTCTCTATCGAACACGTGTTTGCTCTCCGTTTCTTCTGGGCTTCAGGGTGTCGTGTGGCGAGGGGGTATTTGTGTAGCTGGAGCTGCCGCGTTATGGCTCACACTGCGCAGGTTAGCATCCTGCTTTTCTCTCTGCCAGGAGCCTGGGTTTTCAAGTGTCCATGGCTCAGCTGTAAATACATGCTCTGAAGATGAGCTGGAGCAGCAAGGATCCTTCCCGGTGGCCAGGTCCAGCACTGGGTGGCTCTGATGGGACTCACACCTCTGTTAGGATCCAACACCAAAGGGCTGCTGTGTGCCTGGTTGCACTTGCCTGCGGAGGGACAAGAGAAGATGCAGGCTCCAGCAAAAGCCCCATGGTCACCCGAAAAGAACTGTGTCACCAAGCAGACACTGGCAGAGTGGCCAAATCTGTGTCTGGACAGTTCTGCTGGTGTTCCTAGCCTGGTAAAAAAAAAGGTCCAAAAGGGCTGAGCCGGCCACAGATTAGACCCTGTACTGACTTTGTGAGTACAGAAGTGCCGGCGGGCACCCCACAAAGAGGCAAGCACAGCAATGGCAAGCAGGGGATGGCAGCAACCCTGCACTGCTGTGGGCATGCAACCTTTGGGGGTCCCCAGTGATGTGCATGGTCTTGGTAAAGACACAGCTGGGTATTTCTGCAGCGTGAGCCTCCCCTCTCCCCCATTTTTATCTGGTAACAGAAAAACATCAGTGGGAAGCAATAGCTAGAAAAGTCAGCCGGGTGGTGATGGTGCTAGAAAGTCCTCAGGGACAGCGGGGAAGGGTGTCTGAGCGGAGCACCCGCCTGTCCCCTGCACCACCACCCTGGCCAAGGGCACTTTTCAAGCTGAGGTGGATCAGCAGAGCCTTGGGCAAGGGATAGCCAGATGGTGTGTGCTTTTGCCATGCTTCAGTGCAAATCGCCTGTTCTAGGCACACAAGGGAACCTTTACATCAGTTTAAGATGGGATATAAAATAAAAATGTCTATCAATCAGCCTTGCAGGTAGCTTCTTACAGCTCTCTGAAGGAGAGTTCGGCCTCAATCTTGTGTCACTGCTACTGCAATACGCTTTTTTGTCCCTGTCCTATGAGCAAGACAGACACATGCACTGATTTAAAAAAAAACCAAAAAACCTTCTGAGAACAGTGGTGAAGGCAAAAATGCAAAAGAAATGTTAGATTAGGACAAACAAAAAGGTGATGAACACTAATATGCATTAGAAGTTAAGAACAATTATCATAAAAGACAAAGAAAACGTATCCTGTGTTCATGGTAGGACTGAAGAGAAAGAAGGAGCGGGATTTAGATTTGATTAGATTTGATTAGATTAGGAGTAAAAGGTACTAACAGGTTCTAAGAGGTACTTAGCAGTAATACTCTGGGAAGATAGGTACCGTCATTTTTTTTTCATGATACTACGGGTGAGGGGAAGAATGGCTGCAAAATACTTCTTACAGCCCGGCAACAAGAAAATGCTAACAAACTTCTACTAAAAGAATAGTTATTTCTGAACCAGCAGATGGGGATTGCTTGCATCCAAGAGTCTATGGCGGCTGTGCTACACCCTATGGATCTTTATGGGGATGTTTCCAGAGGACTAGGAGAAAACTGGTATTCTGTTAGACTTGCAGAGGGGTATGCTGGGCGAGTCAGGCAATTACAACGTTTCAGCTCATAACAATGGGTAGCAAGAGCTGGCTGGGGCAGGAAATGCTTAGCAAAGACCTGAAGAGCAGTAGTGTTATGATTTAGTAGCAGCCCTGCTCTCATTGCTCTGGGCTGCATTCGGAGGAGCATGGCCAGTCGACCAAGACGGGCGATTATTCCCTTGTGTCCAGCACAGATGAGGCCAGATCTTGAACGCTGCATCCCGTTTTGGGGTCTCCCAGTTCAACAGGGGTGTGAAGAAACTGGGCCCAAGCCAATGGAGGGGTGTGGAGACAGTGGGAGCCAAGGAAACATGCCCCGCAAGCCTGGGCTTGCTTAGCGCAGCGTGGGGGCTATTCTCACGCTGCCTGTAACTATCTAAAGGCTGGTTACAAGTTGGTACTGCCAGATGACATAGCAAGGGGCAATGGACACAAAATGTGGCTGGGGGGGTGGGCTAAGGTTGTACATTAGCAAAAACCTCTTCACTGGAGGAGGGTAGGGAAGCCCTGGAAGAGGTGCCCCGGGAGGCTGCTGAATCACATCCTCAGAGGTCTTCAAGCCTTGGTGACAAAGCCATGCCTGACCGACCTGGTGTTGGTGAAGTCTTTCTTCAAGCAGGAGGCCTGACTAGATGATCTCTGGCCAACATTTCCTATGATTTTTATAAATCAAGGTGAAGAGGTTTGCTAAACTAATCAGACACCTTTTTCCCATGGGATTGCTGGTGTGACTGGTAGAGGCAGCAGCTTAATTTACTACTCTGTACTTCAGCACCCGCGCTGCTTCCCACTTGATATACAGCATTTTGGTTAAGAAATGTGAGCAGTGAAGAAAAGTCGGTTGTGACACTTACTGACTCGGAAACGGGGTAAATGAGAGATCTTGAAATGAAACAGTGGATGGGGAAGCGCGAGCGTGCACAGCCTTATGAAGTGGTGTGCTTCTGGCAAGTTTCCTTGCAAAGGGTGGCAGGGGGCTTATTGAGTATTTCAATGAATGAGCTGGAAGTACACCACCGGCAAAGCCTGCCGAGGACCAAAAGATAGCCATAAACATTAAATTAGGCGCGTTCGTCATCCAGAGTGATTTGGTTCCCTGGGAACACAACCCCCGCAATCAAGACGTGGGTTTTACAGTGGGATCGGAGAGTGTGGGCACACGGCGGGGGGGGGTCAGGTCCTTTCCGAAACTGCAGGAAAGCAAGAGGAGGTCCAGCCTCGTGGTCAGCGGAAAGGCAGATCTGAGCGTCGCCGCAGGCGGGGAGGCCAGCGCTGCCCTGGGATGCAGACCGGGGAACAGCCAAGCGAGAGGCAACCACTGCCATAGTCCCTGCGGGAGCACCGTGCCTGCTTCTGGGGTCTGTGAATCAGGAAGGGTGCTGGAAAATTGGGGAGGATTCACTGAAAAGCCATGGGAAACACTGGACTGTTACATTAAGCATCTGCTTTAGTGTTGGCAAGACTAGAGCCCAAAAAAGTAAAATGCAGAGTTAACGGTAAGAAAGACACAAGCGACAGAGTATGAAAATCCTTTAACTTTAATAACTTGGAGCTGACAGGGGAGGAAAAAAACCCCCAAACCTCCTCATTTCACCCCCCCAACCCTCCTGCAGCTACCCATCGCTCTGCTTGAGCAAAACCTGTTTAAGACTTATTTTTCCAGTCATTTGTGACAATTTGTTGTGGTTTTATATAAACACAGAAATTCACTAGTTTACAGGGCAGGGAAATGCCTTCCAAAACCTGCAGCTTTTAAATGAACTTAAAGCATATATTAAAAATTAAGCCTTGTAGCTTTTCCTGTGCCCACTTCGGGGGGGGGGGGGGGCCAAAACTTTTTTTTTAAAAAA
>NW_010552789.1:59930-64621 GCF_000687285.1 Phaethon lepturus
AAGAGTGTAAATGACTGAATATAGCGTGCTTGCCACAAAAAAAGAGGGATTTTAGTAGGACCATTAAAAGACATTTAACTTTAACAAGTGCCACTATAAACATTTCTCCAAAATTCACCAGGGATCCAGGATTTTATCACTTTAGGAGCACTGCACGGCTCTGCGATACGCTCTGATGCCGGATAATGATCTAATAGGCCTCACTGACAACAAGCTGGCACTTTGCCAGGGCTACGCAAAAACCACCCTGCAGCTGGGAGCACGAGACAACCTGCGAATATTACCTCCTGATTTCCCAGCTGATAGAACAGCATCAACTAATGTGGTTGCGGCAGTCTCATAAAATAAGGCATGAGGTAAAGTGCCTGAGCCTGGGCATTACTACTGCTGGTTAGTTTTTTTCATTTCAGTCGCCCAGAAATGTAATTGGGAAGTTGCTTCGTTGTTCTGCCTTCAGAATGAACGAAGGTTCACTAAAAAAGAAAACAAAATCATGCATTTTGAAGTGGACCGGTTTAACACTGGTTTTGGTCGTCCTTTGATTATCAATATTTCCTATTTGTAAAAACACAAGCAAACGTCTGAAGGGATGTTATAGGCAGTAACAGGTTTTTTCCCGAAAAAAAATTTAAGATAATGATTTCTGTGATATTCTTCATGAGGAGGGGATAATTTAATTCACTTTTATTTTGAGACGTTCCATCCAGCTCATGAAAGTCTTCTCTGTCACAGTAGATTAATAGAGGAAGAACACTATTAACTGAATTTGTCATCATTTTACCCTTATTCTGAGGTCTGTCAGGCTCTGCAAGATTTGCTTGTCTTCATTCTAGAGATTCTCATGGAAATTTCCCTTACTTTGAAAGTGGGTCATATTGGTAGTGACGTTCTTAGTTGTCACTTGGAGTTTCAGATTCAAACCAAAACAACAAAGAAGAATTTTTGCTTGAAAGTTCTCAAGAAAAATACAACCTAGCCTTACTCTCTTACAAAACCACACTGACAATTTTACAGGTTTTGGGTGCAAAATCACAGCTTTGTTGATTTTTTCCTAGCAAATTAGTCTACCATCACTCAAATCAGTGAATGTGGGCATGCAAGAGAAGGCCAAGGAAGTGCTGAGTAGGTTTTGTTTCCAGGACCAATCTTTCCCAGGGTCTGGCATCGGGTTGTTACTATTTTTACATGATTTACCACAGCTCCTTGTACATCTATCGTGAAAGGACAACGGTTTGTGGAGTTCTTGTTTGGGCTAACCTCTTGATTTGGGGTGAATTAACCAGGCATAAATTAAAGAAATCCTTCTGTTAAGCGTTTCTCACTTATGCTATCCACAGCTAGACAGAGAGGCTATCCCTTTCCATCCACCACTGAAAATGGTGCTGACTTTGAAGGCAGCTGGGGAAGGCTGAAGTCCCCTGCTGAGGTACCTGCTATGGCACCGGGTAGGCACTTGCAAGGCTCACTCCCTTCCACCCTTGTACACGCCCCTGGTGCTTTACAAACTCACCCCAGAGGCAGAAATTTCCAGTTTGCCAGCTGTGCACTAAAATTCCAATCTCTTCAGAAGGAGGCATCCATGTTCTCCTGCTCTCCCAGGATGGCCCGATAAAACCGAACTCTTTTTCTCGTCAAGAGGAAAGCAGGAGCCTGGCTCCAGTCTTGCCAATTGTGCTAATCAAACCAAGCAAAACTGTAGTTTGACCCACGAATTTAGACAGCCAGCTCTACAATCACAAAAAAAGAAGACAATTTCTGTTGAGGAAGGATCATTATGATTGCTTACAGCACAAGTTTTTCAAATGGTTTGGATTTTTTTCCTGATGTTGCTAAAGATAACATCACATAAGGCTACTTTCTACTCAGTTGATTCGTAAGTCAAACTCAAAGCAAAAGCAACCAAAGCAATAAAAAATGAAGGCAACAAACAATTAGGGATGTAGAAAAAAAGAGATACAAATTGAAGTATTTATCTGGGAGCTAAAAAAGAAGAAAATAATTGACAGTTTTCATTTATTAAGAAAAGGAGATTGCTAATTATAAGACAAGAAACCTCTGGCTGTTTTAGTGCAGATGCCATTTTCAAGGCTAAAAGCATCCTTTTGCTTTTTGGCTCACGTTGTTTGAGGCTAAGATTTAACAAAATCAATTGAAGTACTTCTCTAGCCAGTGAAAAGACACCCACCAGATGAGTTTTGCCAGTGACTGTGCCAGATGAGTTAAACTCGTAGGGGACAGACTAGCCCAAGTCAGTCACCCAACATCTCTGAGCTTGCCTTTTCCACTTGAAAGAAAACAATAGCCCTTCCACTCCTTTACATCACCCCACAGCGGTTCTTCAGTTACTAACCCACCTGGATTTTTTTCTTTTTTAATAAGCAGACATGTAAGGTTTTAATTAAATGTTTAAAAGGCCAGTTCTGTGGTTGCTGTGTACGATACTCACTTTACACAGTTCCTTTAATGACAGTTTTTGTTCGCAGAAGATAAGCACCAGAATATATATGACATAGCCCTGACTGATTAACAACCCCCCTATGTTAATCCCTAGGTAAGCCTGAGATTTTTATCATACAAGCTTAAGAAACTGATAGGAAGGTTCCTACAGCAACATCCACCACCCGCCCACCCACCCAGCACTTAAATTGTAATAGGTCCTTTCATGACAAGCGGCATCTTCCTCTCCCCATGGCATGTCTGCCAGACCTCATCGTTGCAGGCACCTATTCTGCTTGAAAAAAAAATGAAAAAAAAAAAAAAAAAAGGTGGAATGGATTTTATCAAACTTTTTTTCTGGACTTCAACCAAGCACATGAGAGGTGTACCTCAGAAGGCAAGAGGGAATTTCCCTTCCCCGTGACCGGCGCAGCCCTGGTGCACAGGGAGGCCTGAGCGTGGGTTTGTGTGCGGCGCGTGCGAGTCGTGCAAGCCCCGGGGCTGAGCCCTTGTGCTGGCACGCTGGCACGGGGCCCGCCGCCCCTGAGGGCCTTTTGCCCAGGAACGGAGGAACTGGCCCCCGCAGTGGTAGCAGCGTGCCCATTGCCTCCAGCGCTCGGCTGCGGAGCTGCCTTTCCTGCGCCCCAGCTCCTGATGTCAGGCAAAACGCCCTGCTGGGGAAGAGCTGCCTGAGAGCAGCTCTCCCGAGGGAGGTGTCAGGCCTGGGGATCGTTATGAAGACATCAAGCGGCAACGTTTCAGAAACGTGAGAGCACCGTAGCTGCGGGTTCGCAGGAGGAGCCCTGTGATTCCTCTAATGGTGCCATTATGGGTGCTTCACTCCTCTCTGTCACCTCCCGTGTAGTGTGCGAGTTCTGTATGACGGGGAGCGTTTTCAGCTTACAGCCATGGGCAGCAGCTGTCGTGATACAGACAGCAAACAAACAAAAGGAAGAGAGAAAGAATTTAATGAGATTTTTTGTGGTTAAAATTTTTGTGGTCTAACAAAATCTATAACTAGAGAGAATGAAGAATCAGATGAGTCAGGTCATCCCAGGGCATCTGATGCTACCACAAGCCATTTGAGCTTTGCTTATATAATTTTATTGTCAAGCACAGCATGAAGTTAGGCATGCACATATGAAATATTGAGGCTCCCTGTTCCCAGGTTCCTTGCTCCATTAACCAATGGCATCAATTCATATGTTAAGGGAGAAAAAGAAGATATTAAGGATTACTAAGGATTAGAGGTGGACGAAAGCAAAATTTCAGCTCAAAACCCATTTCAAGCCTGTAGTTCAAATCTCTCTCTCTCGCCCCCGCCCAGTCAAATCCGTGCCTCAGGTTTTGACGACTGCCGCATCTGGCTGCAGACTGTAACTACTAAGTTTGGGAGGACCTGTGGTTGTATGGGTGATTTGCTCCTGCCTGAACTGAAATATCCATCCAGAGTTCTAGTGGAGCTCCATTCTCTGATATAAAAATCTATTTGATAATTTAAAAGACCCAAGAGTGCTCACGTTTTTGAAAAGCATTGCTCAGCTGTCCCACAAGCAGAGAGGCAGGCTGTAATTTTAAGCAGCAGCTCAGCAGATTCCCAGCCGTCACCTACTAATTAACCCACCACAGATCTCTTGCTTGGAGTCTCACTTTCAGAACAGGGCTGCCAGTATTTCTGCCTCTTTGTTATATCTCCCTGAGGAGCAACCTAACCTCACAAAACATTTTTCAGACCCATCACCATAAACATCTTCGGTGGGAATATATGAACCAGTAACCTCAGCCGTATTCCCAAAACGGTCTTCAGCGTTAAAGGTTTGGATAGTTTGATTGTGTTAGATCCTTATCGCTGGCTGCCTTTCTGTCCAGAAGGCCAGATGACAACCAAGCAGCTTCATCTCTGTCCAGCCCTGGAGCTAAAACCAGGGGTTTCTTACGACAAAACTCCCCCCAGGACGTCCACAGCACAGGTGTCTGTAGGAAAGTGTAGCTGGGGAGGCCAGAGCAATACAGGACTTCAGCACTTCGTGCTGGAGAAGATGGAAGGGCTGCCAGAGGCAGCGCAGGAGAGTTTGGGGGAAAGGATGGTGCAGTGGTGACGAGCGACAGTCACCCGCAGGGGCAGGAGGAGGAGCCCCCCTTGCCCTGCTGCAGGGGATGGTGGCGGCGAGAGCGGCAGGGGTGGCCGCGGGGGCCTCCCGGAGCTGGTGGGCAGGGGAAAACCAGGAGCAACCCGTCGCTCCACCGTGCCAGTG
>NW_010552790.1:0-219 GCF_000687285.1 Phaethon lepturus
CCCAACAGAAAAGGTACAGCTTCCCTCTTCTAAAGTGAAATTCTTAGGCATTTGGTTGAGGGGAGGAACAATATGTATTGCCCCAGAGACTTTAGCTACCCTTGAACAAGTAAAAATGCCTGAAAACAAGAAGGAGTTACAACATGCCCTAGGTCTGCTGGTATTTTGGAGAAAGCACATTCCAGATTTTTCCATCATAGCACGTCCCTTGTACGATTT
>NW_010552791.1:0-10562 GCF_000687285.1 Phaethon lepturus
CGTTGGGCATCAGACGCTTCGGTAGGAGCGACAGTGAGTCTCTTCAGCATCTGGGCAGTTTGCAGGGTTCTGCCTCGCATCTTCGCTGTCATAAATGTTGCTGTTCCGTACATTTTTCGCCCAGCAGTCTGTGACGGGATTTGTTCCTGTCCTCACTACTGTGGTTCTCCCATTTACACCAGGGACTGTTTATTCCTGCTTTGCGCTGGAAGTGCTGAGGGCAGCAGGTAGGGTTTCTTGGCCCTCGGTACCTCCTGACTCCTAGAGCACAAACACTGCAATATTACAGCAACCAGGCTGGAAAAAAAGCCTTTAGTCACTGAGCCCCCATTTGATACGTTGGAGAGGATTGATTTAAAGAATGTTGTTGTGTTTTTAAGTTTTGTTGCTGACTTCACTTCTGCAAATTCTCTATGGACCGTGTAGACATCACCTGTAATTCTTGGACTTCTTTCTTTCAAAACGCCAGTTCTTGCTATAAGGGTCGGACTTCACTAATGAAGTACAGGGCTTGTAATATTGATGTATTAAAAAAGCTTACCTGCAAGCTTGGTCTCTCTCTTTCCCGCATGCAAATTAAATGCCTTTTTATTCTAAGAATTTGAAGAACTCTTTTAAAAATCAAATACGCCTGGGGATATTGATTAGTTTTACGATGTCTGCTGCTAACTGCATTGCACTCAGTCCTGAAGTGAAATGAGTCATGAGTGCTGTGTAGCAGTGGGAGAGCATCTATTGGGATGCATATGACAGTCTATTAATATTGATGGGATTGGGTGATGTACACGGTGAACACTTCCCGGTGCGTGGGGTGATGATATGCACTACTTAAAAGGAGTGGGAGTAGGAGCACTTTTTACTTCCCAGCCCACCTATTGACACATCGTGTGACCATAAAGCAGAGTTAACTTCTACGTGCATCTGTTCTCACTGCTGTAAAACTGAGCTCATTAGTTCTTAGAGCTGTTAACGTTCCAGCTCCCTGGAGGAGAGCTGTTACACACTCACTATTTATTTTCATGCACAGGGCTGTTTATAAAGCATTTGTTTCTGCAGAAACTTACTTAAAACTTCAGTTAAAATTTTTGTTTACATACTATGATTTCCCCCTAGTTGTTTTTCACAATGTAAATATTATAGAAAGGATTTTAAAAAAATCAATAAAATGAAGATTAAGTGGTCTTCATTGTGGCAAAAGAGGAGAAACATGTACGTGAAATGAAGTGTATTTCCTTTTGTATCTGCCCGTGTCAGAAGCCAGACTCCCCTTGTTCCAGGTGTAAGTAGAGCTGGAGGAAGGGAATGCGTGGAGCGTAACCAAGTGTGAAAGCAAGGCTGAAGTGAAGGGAGAGCCCACGGTACAGGGAGCGCAAGCCGGGGCAGTGTGAAAGGGCTGGTGAAGATCCCGGGCACCGAACAGAGCACAGCTTTTCCAGGAGGGACATGGAGTGGGAAAGGCTGGAGGAGGAACAGCCTCCATAAACCGCTGTACTCTGCTCCTTATTTCTCCCCTTCCCGCTCCACTTTGTCTACAGCTCTTAAGACATCTTCTGTGCGTTTGTAGCTGTGAGTGCAATAATATGTAGAGATGACTGAACTGGAAGGAAAATAAGTTTGAGAGAAGCCAATACACCCTGTTCTTGGCATGGATTTTGCAGTTGACTTTGCAGAATTATTGCTACCTCATCTCGCTAGTTTAAAATTGCAGTTACCAGCACGGCATAGAGACTGCTGGGTAGGGAGAACCTGTTTATTGAAGGGTAGCCTGGAAGCTGAGGTCTGCATCTCAAGACTTCAAGTGTTCTTTTATTCCAGCACTCCAGAAGTTGGAACCAGTTGACAATAGGTTGAGAAGAATAAGGAGATGTGAGAATAACAAAAGGAGTCTTGTGTTAATTTTTCGGGAAAAATGAAACCTTTAGAGTTGTCATATTTTAATCTTGCAGACAAACAGCAAATCATGGTGAATTTTACTCTGTGTTTGTAGAGACCACTGCCATGTATGAATCCTCCAAAAGCTGTTGCTGGCAAAGCTCAGGTTAGTGAAATAAGTTCCATCGATGAAAAACTAATTTGTGTCCAGTAGCCACAGAGTTGATCTGCTTTTGGGGACTAAAACCTTTGTGCTGGCTTTGTACTTTCAGTTAGGGTGGAGTGGGAAATGGCAGCGACCTGGCTAACACTGGTGCATAAACGTGTGCTGAGAAGCAAGTTGAGCAAACATCCTCCTTGAAGTTTTGCTGCAAAGGACGGAGAGAGAACTCCAGAGCGTATCTCGCTAGTACCCCCGTGAGATACTTCTCCGCTTTCTTTCCTCTGTGAATTAAAATAGCAGAAATCTGGGTGCGAGTCTGTGTGGCTGTTGCTTGAGCACGAAGGGGACAGCCCCAGCAAACACATGGCTGTGCTCTTACATTTTGGTGTCCTGGCTGTCAACAAGGATGTGTGGTGCATGTGTTTGATACCGGCTCCTCTCTCTGTCCTCCCTGCCCCGAGCTGCTGCCCTGCATCCACGGCACTAAGCAGATGTTTCTCTCCCCGACAAATGCTCCTCTTGCCATGTGAGGGTCAGTGAAAACCCGATGCTTTCAGTGCATCCCGCTTGTATAATCCCGTCTACAGATTTATCAAGTTGTATTTTAAACTATTCAGGTTGTCTTCTTGTATCTTATTTTGGAAGGGAGCTTCCAGAACTTCGTTCTTCTGCTGGAAATGTTCTCTAATGTTGTGAAGTAATGCATGCATCGGGAAACGCACATTTTATCCTTACAAATTTAACCTGTAACGCAAACTAGTTTATTGAACTGCAACATATTGATGAGCCCTCCATGAAACATTTTTTGTCCTTCAGGTCTGGGTATATTTGTATGTATTTGGGTTTCAGTGTTGACCCTGTCAAAGCAGAATGCAGCCTGCTCTGTACCCTAATGGGACGTTGGCAAAAGACGAACGACTAACGTAGAGAGCCTGGTGCTTTGTATGTTATGGAGAGGCAGGGACAAAGACACTGCGTTGTCAGTGGGTTCGTGCGAAGCGTTAGGGTTTTCCAGTCTCTTTGCCAGGAGCAGTATTGTAGAAGGAATATGGAGCATCAGTTAATCTTACCTTTAATATAGAAAAGCTTTTATCCCGTATTCTTCTCTGTAGAGCACGTCCAGTATCTGGAGTAACTTTAGAGCCCGAAATCCTGTTCTGCCTTAAATTCTAGTGACCCCTGGCTGACGAGCCCGGGCACTTCACTTGCTGCAGCCATGACATTATTCGGCGTGTTTTCCAAACTGGAGCTCAGAGCCTAACAGAAATCTTGTGGGTTGGTGTGTTTAAAAATTCTCTTTTAATTCAGGCTCCTGGGTACTGCGGTTTGCATTATGAAAAGGATGTTCAGGCTGTGTTCGGAACAAGCCACCTAACAGTGCCTATCACGAGTGGGTGCAGGTGCCGTTGTCTGTGTTGTGCCAAAGGTTGTGGGAGTCTGTGAATAGGGTAAGTTAAACACACACGCTTTCTTTTTTTAAGCTGGATTTCTTTCATAGTAGCAATTTTTAAGTCACGGGACTCTTTAAAACAAAATGAACCCATGATACTGCCAGGATGTCAGCAATTTTGCTTCACTTTAGATGTTTTACGTTGTTTAGTGGCTGAAACCTTAGCTCAACCCAGGAATGCTGTCTGCTACATTGATGGACTTTGAAGGGATATGGATGGATGGACATACTGAAGGGATGCTTCAGTATGACAGAGTTGTCTGTGTTCTTCCCTCCTCCCCCTCTGTTTCCTCTTGTCCTATCGTTGGTTACTTGGGAGAAGAGACCAACCCCCACCTCACCACAACCCCCTTTCAGGTAGTTGTAGAGAGCGATGAGGTCTCCCCTCAGCCTGCTCTTCTCCAGACTGAACACCCCCAGTTCCCTCAGCTGCTCCTCATAAGACTTGTGCTCTAGAACCTTCTCCAGTTTCTTTGCCCTTCTCTGGACTCGCTCCAGCACCTCAACGTCCTTCTTGTCGTGAGGGGCCCAGAACTGAACAGAGGATTCGAGTTGTGGCCTCACCAGCGCCGAGTACAGGGGCACAGTCCCTGCCCTGCTCCTGCTGGCCACACTAGTGCTGATACCGCCCAGGATGCTGTTGGCCTTCTTGGCCACCTGGGCACACTGCTGGGTCATGTTCAGCTGGCTGTTGACCAGCACCCCCAGGTCCTTTTCCGCTGGCAGCTCTCCAGCCACTCCTCCCCAAGCCTGGAGCGTTGCATGGGGTTGTTGTGGCCAAAGTGCAGGACCCGGCACTTGGCCTTATTAAACCTCATACAGTTGGCCTCTGCCCATCGATCCAGCCTGTCCAGATCCCTCTGCAGAGCCCTCCTACCCTCCAGCAGATCAACACTCCCACCCAACTTGTCATCATCAAACTTACTGAGGGAGCACTCGATGCCCTCGTCCAGATCATCGATAAAAGTATTAAACGGAACTGGCCCCAATACTGAGCTGTGGGGAACACCACTTGTGACCGGCCCCCAACTGGATTTAACTCCATTCACCACAAATACTTCAGTGGCAGGAGATAACATTGGTTCTTCATTGGTCTGCTGCTTCACTGACCGGCAGGACTGGCTGGGCTGTGGGGGGGAGAAATATGGTGTCTTGGGTAGGTCAGCTCAGCAGCCACTTGTGGCTTATTTCCTCTCATGGTATATTTGGTATTGGGGACATATTGTTACATCTTAACGGATGACATATGACTAAAGGATGATTGTGAAGGAATGCCAGGAACTGATAATGGAACTGGTGAAAGCAAACACAGCAACCCTGAAGAATGAACAACTGATAAAGAAGATGGTAAAAGCTACCACCGTGACCCTAAAGAAAGGAACTAGATAGGAGACCCATCTGTTGGCTCGTTCATTGCTAAAACAAGTTGCTTGAAAGTAACCTATCCTCATTATAATGTAATTATAACGGTAAACTCCCCCAACTACGCTAAAGAGAAAGAGAGTATCCCCCCAGCCTGTAGGAGCATGCGTAGTGTGTTAAAGCAAATTGTGAAACTTCTAGCCAATCCTGTGTTAACAAACATTTGTCTTCCGTGTTGTAGAATGTATAAAAAGCAGTTGTGTACTAACCTGGGTGTGCTAGCTTTGTGGGCCTAACACCTAGCACCCCATTCTGCGCAGATATGGAATAAAAGCAAATATCTTGACTCAGGGTGTTGACTGGTGTCTTGGACACCAGGTGAAAGAACTCATCTTTGGGACAACAGTATGAGCCATGAATTAAACCCAGTATGGCCTGAATCTCTAGTTCCCCTCAGGTGGGAAGCACTTAAATGACAATATGCAAATGTAATGGGACATATCTCAGTTGGGAAAACCAGACGAAGCAACTGAATCCCTAGCCATGGCTTTCTTCCCTGTTGGACTAATTCACGTAATGACATTCCAGACACCTGAAATGCTGAAGTTCTGCTTACTAGCATCCAGCCCACTTCGACTGCTTTTCCTGTACCTTGGAGTGCGCAGTGAAAGAACGTTTCAGGAGTGGATTTTTTACTTCTATTGATGTTTTGACAAAACATGCCTGATTTGCTGCACTGCTTCAGGGAGAAATTCATCCCTATGCAGAGGACCAGCTAACCGTCCCACCATCAGTTATACTTTGCTGCTTAAATGACTGCAAATGAGACCTAAGCCGAAGTGATTTGAGCTGTCTGTCTACAGAAGTGTGAGTTTCACCTTCAGCAGCTTTTAATTGACATAACTGTCTTTTGCTCAAAAGAGTTTGCCAGAGCTTTTCTTGTTTTTTAGGGGTTTGTGTTGTGGGTTTTTTTGCTTTTTTTTTTTTTTTTTTAAATTAACAATAACAGATTGTTTTCTTTAGTGAAGGCAAATGAGAACAGCTAACTGGCATGTGTGTGGGCCCCACACTCTTCCAGGGAACACCCTGCTGCAGATTGCTCACTTCAGAAGTGCAGCTTTCTCACCTTAAAGGAAACATTTGTCTAAAAGTTAGAAGTATGCGGGACACTGTCTAACCAGTATCCCCAGCTCTGTGCTGCAATCGGCAGGCGTTGGTTCCGTTCCTTCTGTGGCAGGGGGCAATGCTTGAGTGTCTCCTTTCTTATTTTGCGCTGTCTCTCCGAAGCCCGAAAGAGATGTTTGCCCAGGGTTTAGAAGAGCTGTGCACGTGGTGAACAGAAGCCGAATGTTCTCCACTTTTGGCAGCAGCAACTGGCGGTGTGGAAGCCCCTTCCTTCGCGGGGTCTGGATCCCTCTGGCAAACCAGTGAGGTGAAGGAGCGCTTGCAACACAGTCCTGGTACATGAAGAGGCTGGATGACATATTCTTGACCCAGGGCCAGAGACACGAGAAGTCCCAGGGGATGCAGCTGAGGTCCTTGATGCCATGATGCCAGCAGCAAAACTTCTGCTACATTGACTCCCCCATCTCCCAAATTGTTTAATGTTTTCTTCTTTTGTGGTTAAAACTAAGACCCAGAATAGACAGGAAATACCCATACCCAAGTCCTCTTGGCTGTGGGAGGAATTTGGACTTTATACCTCCAGGTGGAGGTTTTGATTCTTGAGGATAAAAGTAACAATTATATCTGTCAAATATAAACTAAAGAGACTCTCCAAACCCTAACAGGGCTTTTCATTGTTTAGCTTATCCATCTCTGCCTAGAGCTTTCCAAAGCCTTTTATTCAAGCCAATGTGTGACATTGGCACTCTTTCATACGATCTGCTGAAGACAACGACCTGTTTGTGCACTGTCACACTTGAAGTTGTGTGACTTGACGAGTCTCCTCTCATGATTTTTCTTAAGCAAATCTCATCTCTCATGACTTTTAAGGCCCCTTCAGAGGCATAATAATATTCCTCCCCACTCCATGGGAGGGTTTGCTGTCTTTTTATTAATAGACAGTAGTTTGATCCTCAGCTGGAATAAATGAGTCCTTGCTTCCACATGGGTAAAACAGGTCAACTGACACCAGGGACAGATTTCCTCATCCAGAAAAACCTCGGTCCCTGCTTGTGGGAGAGACAGTGCTGCTGGAGGGAGCCCTGGGTGGTCCGCGCCTCTGCGTAGCGCTGCGAGCGGCGAGGGCAACAGGCTCCAGGAGTTGCCGCTGCTGCGGATTTAGGAAGCGTGAGCCATCAGATCCCCACTCGTGACTTCCCACGAGCAGACTTCTCCTTCCAGTGATGACTCTGGGTGTAGGTACCTGAACCAAGACGATGCTCTCCGTGTTAGCGCTGGAAAGGAGAGCATCAGTCAGTAGTGACCCTCCGTGGCTGATGGCAGAATTGCTGTCTCTGAGTGGAGACCCCGTCCCTCCAGCACCGAGTGGGTACAGGCAGGAGCTTTTGGTGGGCTGAAAGCACTGGGGAAACTAAATTAAGTAGATTAAAACATTCAACATACCAGTTGTAAGCTCGATTAAATATGTATATCGATACCTATGCTTTTGAACAAGCATCCGCCTGCAAAGCATACAAAATACTTCTAGTTCAGTAGAAGCTTTGGGCACCCATGTGAAAGTGAGCAATGGATATTAAAATCTGACACATGGAATGCATACTATAATGTTAAAGTTCACCAGAGGGTTACAGCTCAGATACGGCTGCTAAGTATTATTTCACTTGTTAAGGGCTTAAGGTTCTGGGAAATACGTACCATAAATACGGCTAAACCTCTCTATTTTTGTAAGCCATTGCTAAAAATTAGTTTGGTACTTGAAACAAAAATATAGTTGGCTGAATAGTTAAAACTGTAAAAAAGTAAAAGATAATAAAACTTTTTTTTTTTTTTTAAATTCAGTGGCAGCAATTAGGTGCTTCGCTCCTTCTGACCTTTGCAGAGCCCGGGGGGTTTGTCCTGTGCGCACAGGCTGGGGTGGGAGAGAAGGATTTCGGTATGCTGGCGGAGGCACGGACGGCGCTGGATTTGTCGCAGGAGCCTCTCGGGGGAGAGGGATCAGCCTTGCCTCTTCTCCGTCAGAAGGCAGCAGAGGTCTACTGCCAGGCAGCGGTGGTGCTCCCGGCTCACCCACCGGCAAAGGCTGGAGGTGGCTGTTCTGCATGACGGGCGCCTGGCGAGTCCAATTCTCTTCCCTGAGTCTCTGCTTGGCGTGTTTCGGTGAGGCATGCCCCACCGCTGCCTCTTCTCCCCAGTGAACTCTGCTGCACTGAGGATTTTCACTTCTGCTTCCCAGCTCTGATGGGTCACCAGGAGCACGTCTTCATCTGTTCCCAGCGATGTCCTTGTGCGGTGGGAGTCTGCGGTGGGACAGGGTATCTGCTGCTGCTGCGTGCCTGAATCCTGGGTCTGCTCTTGGTCTTGCTGCTCTTGGGTCTGACTGCTAGGCAGTGTTGCTTCTGTTGCAAGAAACCTGAGGAAAATCTATACAAATGGCTCTGATGTAAGCTTTAAAGCGCGTTTTGGACATGTAGCTCATACGTACACGTAGGCCAGGTGGTAGCTTCATTTTCCTTTCAGGCAGGTAGTTCTCTGGATTCGGCTGCAACAGTTCTGTATGCCGTATATTGCATGTAAGAGGAAATTTCCAGCACTTTCCCTAAATTTTGCAGTTGGACATGTGTGTGTCAGTAGAAATGAAGGAAGACTGTGAGTATGCCTGTAGGTAGCAGAAAAGAGAACTGCAGCTCGTTATTCCCTGACCCATCTGTACACAGTGCCCCTGTTTGTGCAGTAGATTGGCAGCATGTTACTCAGGTAAGTGAATTAGTTCAGTAAATGGGTGTCTGCTTTTGGAACAAAGTCCCTTTTTCTATTCCCACTGAAAAAATTCCTCTACTTGGGACATGCCTTCTGTTTCTGGGTTGGCAGAGTAGGAAAGCTCCATTTCTTAAGAAAACAGGGAAAAATTTTACTGATTTTTTTTTTTTTTTTAAGTGTGCCCAAACAAAGCCCCAGCTGAAGGAGATGAGGCTCTCTGTTTACCACGGAAAATGAATCCCACACCAGCTCTCAGCTGGCACTGAGCCGAGTAGTGTTTTCCCATTTCCCAGTGGTGGCCAGGCAGTCTGGGGGCAGAGGTTGGCTGTTCCACAGAAGCTGTTGCAGGAGAGCTGCCTTCTGCCCTCTCGTTTGTTCTTTCTTTGGCCTGCTCTGGAATTCAACTTTAATATTTTATTTATGTCAATGTACAGAGATACTGAAACTCTCCAGATGACCCACTCTGCAGAGAACAACTCTGAATTAATACTTCTGTAACATTTTCACTTCTGATGCCACTAACTGTACTGGTTTTGCCTTCGATTCTAGCTTTTGTTGAAAATAAAATCTTAAGAATAATGTTTAGAAAATGATTCTAATGACTTAAGGTAAAAATTTTCAAATTTCAATTAAATCACTAGTGTGAAAGATCAAGTAGAAGGGATCGTCAATCCAGCAAATTTTTAGTCCGTTCGGTAAAAGCTGCTTTGAACATGCAAAAGAACGCAGGTGGATGCTCTGAAAGGTAAAGTCTGACCTGGGGCAGGGAAGGGAATCTCAGGCCTTTCCCATTGCTGGAACTGTAGATAAATCATTAAACATTCCCTGCAGCATGAACTTGTTATCCTACCCACCAGAGATGCTTTTATTTCAGCCACTTTTTAATTTTATTTTTGTGCAGTAACTGCTGGATCCCCATCCCTGATATAGGGGTGCACAGGTGGTCTCCCAGGGGCGGGAGCTGGGGTCCCTCTGACAGAGAGCTGGCCCATCTCCAGTGCGCCGGTACGTGTTCTTACCGCTGGGCTGGGCGGTGCAGATGAGTCTCCCCTGAGCTCTGCAGTGAATCCAGCCTCTTTTTCCTTCTGCAGCCCATGGGTTCATTTTCCAGACAATTTGATTTGGTGCATTTGACTAAAATTCAGATAGTTTTAGGGGAAACCAAGCTGTGTTTCAGCTCGTTGGTTCTTCTCCAAGTAAAAAATTAATATGGCTAAAATTGGATCATTACTCTGATTTCTAGCTGTCTCCCTGGGAGCCCCAGGACTCCGAGCCTGCTCCTAGCACTTAGGAATGAGAGAGGAAAAGCCAGTGTCCAAGGAACACGGACAATGGGATGGGAAATGTGGTGTGTGTCTTTTTACAGGATCCTTTCAAATAGGAATGCGCCTGGACACAGGAGGCGGCGTGCGCTCTGGGTCTCGGCCTGACAAAGAGCAGAGTAACTGGGACCGTGCTTCGACGGGACCTTGCTCTACTCCGGGGTGTGAGCCGCCCCCGAGGGCGGGGAGGTTGGCAGTGGTTGGAGTCCGGGAATTATAAGCCGGGCTGGGCTGCAGGCGGAGCTCAGCGCCCTGCGGGACCGGCCACTTCCTTGCTCCGAGACAGGGTGCACCTGGGGGGGAGGGGGGCGGTTCAGAGCCTGACCCTTCCCTTGTCAAAAGCGGTAAAAATCTGTGGCACGACATAAAAGGAGGAATAAACCCCAGACTGACCGGCAGCAAAGGGGGCAGCTCGGCAGCACATCTCGAAATGTCACGGGCTTCCCATCGTGCTGGGGCGGCCAGAACAGACTGACCCTCCCCGGGCCGCAGGGAACGTCCCTGCGCGGTG